>NC_042615.1:597577717-597877717 GCF_901001135.1 Rhinatrema bivittatum
GTGGCATCTCCCTCGAGCAGGAAGACCTGCGACAGACTGGGGATCAGGCCTACACGGCTGAAGAGAGCTCCGTGCGGGCCGGGTCAGCCCTGATATAGGAGGAGGGACTAAGGCACGGCCCGGGCCCGTAACAATTCCTCCCCTCCTACTCCCCCCTTCCTGGAAGCCTGGGCTTACCCAGATGATCCAAGTGAAACTGGCGAAGGATAGACTTGTTAAGGATGTGGGAAGAAGACTCCCAGGAGTTGTCCTCCGGGCTGTACCCCTCCCACGAGAGGAGGTACTCCCAGTGGCGACGGTGGAACCAGACATCCAGAACATCTTTTACCGTATATGTCATGTCGGATTCGGCTTTGGGGGCGGTAGCTTCCGGGGGTTTACCATGAAAGGTGGAGAGCACCACAGGCTTAAGCAGGGACACGTGGAACACGTTGTGGATTCTCAGGTAGGAGACTGCCCCTACTCGCTCCAATA
This sequence comes from Rhinatrema bivittatum, assembly GCF_901001135.1. Lineage (NCBI taxonomy): Eukaryota > Metazoa > Chordata > Amphibia > Gymnophiona > Rhinatrematidae > Rhinatrema > Rhinatrema bivittatum. Next base: position 597,578,192 of record NC_042615.1, read on the forward strand.
CCGCTAAAGGACCAATGTACCGTGGAGCCAGCTCATAGAAGGAGTCCATATGTGGATGTTCCTGGTACTCAACCATACCTTTTGACCTGGGAGGAAGATTGGAGCAGGCCGCCGTGACCGGTCAGCATATCTTTTGGCCTTGGCCACCGTCTGATGAAGTTTCTCCTGGGTGGTGCTCCAGAAGTTGCACAACTGTCGCGCCGTAAGTTGGACTGCCGAGGAAGGAACCGTCAAAGGCAATGGCAAGGGAGGTCTGAGAATCTTCCCATAGACCAACTGGAACGGGGACTGGTTGGTTGCAAAGTGCTTGTGACGATTATATGAGAAGTCCACTCATGGTAGCAAGGGAACCCAATCATTCTGGAGGTCCCCCACGAAGGATCGGAGGAATGCCTTCAGTGTCCTATTAGTGCGCTCGGCTTGCCCGTTGGCCTGGGGATGGAAGGCCGTAGTTAAGTCAAGCTGCACGCCGAACTTCCTGCAAAGAGCATTCCAATACTTTGCAGTAAACTGTTGACCACGATCAGAGGTTATGTGCAAAGGGAGTCCATGGAGGCGAAAGAAGTGTTGAGTAAAGAGTAGGGATGTGAATCGTTTTTCAACGATTAAAATTATCGTCCGATAATTTTAATATCGTCTTAAATCGTTATAGAACACAATACAATAGAAATTCTAACGATTTATCGTTAAAAATCGTTAAATCGTGTTAGTGCGCACTAACAGATAATGATACAAATTGACACTTTCCAGGTCAGTAAAGGTCAGTTAGGAATGAATATGTATTCCTATTGGCTGGCTGCCCTCTTATCTATTGATGTTACCAAGGTTTCCACAGAGGTGATGGTTGGGGGGATGGGAAATGGAAATGGAAACTCAGGAACACTAATAGAAAATGATACAAATTATTGACACTTTCCAGGTCAGTAAAGGTCAGTTAGGAATGAATATGTATTCCTATTGGCTGGCTGCCCTCTTATCTATTGATGTTACCAAGGTTCCAACTGAGGTGATGGTTGGGGGGATGGGAAATGGAAACTGTTGGTAGTTGACAAAAAAAGTAATGTGATCAGTCAATATCAGTAGAACTTGTGCCCTATTCCTGATACCAGGGGTGTTGTGATCTTCCTGCACTCAGTGCCCTATCCCTGATACCAGGGGTGTTGTGATCTTCCTGCACACAGTGCCCTAACCCTGACACCAGGGGTGTTGTGATCTTCCTGTACACAGTGCCCTATCCCTATTAATACCAGGAGTGTTGTGATCTTCCTGCACACAGTGCCCTAACCCTGATACCAGGGGTGTTGTGATCTTCCTGCACACAGTGCCCTAACCCTGACACCAGAGGTGTTGTGATCTTCCTGCACACAGTGCCCTATCCCTATTAATACCAGGAGTGTTGTGATCTTCCTGCACACAGTGCCCTAACCCTGATTTATTTATTTATTTATTTAGAGATTTTTATATACCGCAGTACGTAAGGATATACATCACAACACATGCAACTAGTAATGCAGGCGGGATAGGGCACTGCATGCAGGAAGATCACAACACCCCTGATACCAGGGGTGTTGTGATCTACCTGCACGCAGTGCCCTAACCCTGATACCAGGGGTGTTGTGATCTTCCTGCATGCAGTGCACTATCCCGCCTGCATTACTAGTGAGAGGCTGGCTTCACAGACAGGGGGGAGCTGCCTGACCCTCACTCCTGACTTCCCCCATGTCCCAGCCAGTGAATGGTGTGTGGGTGAGGGGGGGGGGGAGGATGGTGAAGTCTGAGACAGCTCCCTCCCTGGATTACAAGTGAGAGGCTGGCTTCACAGACAGGAGGGAGCTTCCTGACCCTCACTCCTCCCCTCCCCCATGTCCCAGCCAGTGAATGGTGTGTGGGTGAGGGGGGGGGGGGGAGGATAGTGAGGCTGAAACAGCTCCTTCCCTGCATTACTAGTGAGAGGCTGGCTTCACAGACAGGGGGGAGCTGCCTGACCCTCACTCCTCCCCTCCCCCATGTCCCAGCCAGTGAATGGTGTGTGGGTGAGGGGGGGGGGAGGATGGTGAAGGCTGAGACAGCTCCCTCCCTGCATTACTAGTGAGAGGCTGGCTTCACAGACAGGGGGGAGCTGCCTGACCCTCACTCCTCCGGGATGTTGTGATCTTCCTGCATGCAGTGCCCTATCCCTATCAATACCAGGAGTGTTGTGATCTTCCTGCACACAGTGCCTTATCCCTAATACCATGGGTGTTGTGATCTTCCTGCACACAGTGCCCTATTCCTGATACCAGGAGTGTTGTGATCTTCCTGCACGCAGTGCCCTATCCCTGATACCGGGATGTGTGCAAGAAGATCACAACACCCCCGGTAACCGGGATAGGGCACTGCATGCAGGAAGATCACAACACCCCTGGTGTCAGGGTTAGGGCACTGTGTGCAGGAAGATCACAACACTCCTGGTATTAATAGGGATAGGGCACTGTGTGCAGGAAGATCACAACACCCCTGGTGTCAGGGTTAGGGCACTGTGTGCAGGAAGATCACAACACTCCTGGTATTAATAGGGATAGGGCACTGTGTGCAGGAAGATCACAACACTCCTGGTATTGATAGGGATAGGGCACTGTGTGCAGGAAGATCACAACACCCCTGGTATCAGGGTTAGGGCACTGTGTGCAGGAAGATCACAACACTCCTGGTATTAATAGGTATAGGGCACTGTGTGCAGGAAGATCATAACACCCCTGGTATCAGGGAGGGTTAGGGCACAAGTTCTAGTCACATTGACTGATCACATTACTTTTTTTTCTCAAGCTACCAACTGTTTCCATTTCCCATCCCCCATATATTGTCAGTGGGAACCTTGGTAACATGAATAAATAAGAGGGCAGCCAATAGGAATACATATTCATTCTTAAACTGACCTTAACTGACCTGAAAAGTGTCAAATTGTATCATTTTCTGTTAGTGCGCACTAACAATGGTTAGTGCGCACTAACTCCCGGTTAGTGCGCACTATCTCCCGTTAGTGTGCACTAATCGGAAAAAACGATTTTTTAACTAAAAAATTGTGCCAAACACGATTTTCTTCTCCTGCCAGACGATTTCAATCGTTAAGACGATAGGGAACACGATTCACATCCCTAGTAAAGAGAGTGGCCAATTCTGGTGCCGAAGGCAGTTTAGCGAGGGGCACGAAATGAGCTATCTTTGAAAAACTATCGACTGTGACCCAGATTACGGTCTTCCTGTCTGAAACTGGCAATTCGACAATAAAGTCAGTGGACAGGTGGGTCCAAGGCTCGGTAGGAATAGGTAGCGGCTGAATAAGACCCCAGGGGCGTCCGCGCTAGGTTTTTTGCCGGGCGCATGTGGAACATAACTGGAAGTAGAGGCGGACGTCCCTCTTCAGCTGTGGCCACAAATAGAATTCTGACAGGTGGTCCAGTGTCCTGGCCATTCCTGGATGTTCAGCAGTCAGGGAGTCATGGGCCCAGGCTAACACTTTCTGACGGGAACGAGATGGCACCACAGTCTTTCCCACGGGAGCCACCTCAGAAGCTGCTAGGAGAACCTTGGCCAGATCCAGAATGTACTGGGGTGAGTGGATGACATCTTACATCTCTGTCATGCGGGAGAGAGCATCCGTTCGAACGTTCTTGGAGGCAGGTCGGTAACGGAGGGCAAAGTTGAAACGGCTGAAGAAAAGAGACCAGTGCGCCTGCCGTGGATTAAGGCGCTGGGCACGACACAGATACTCCAGGTTCTTGTGATCTGTGTAGACAGTTATCAGGTGTTGGGCCCCCTCCAGCCATTGGCACCACTCTTAAAAGGCGAGTTTGATGGCCAGTAGTCCTTTATCCCCTATGCCGTAGTTCCTCTCGGTGGGAGAGAACTTGTGTGAGTAATAGGAACACGGCAAGGGTTTTCCCCCTTTGGATAGCTGGCTTAAAATGGCCCCAACTGCCACGTCAGAAGCGTTGACCTCCTCGATGAATGGGCGCTGGGGGTCAGGGTAATGGAGGCAAGTGTCTTGGAGGAGCACCTCTTTCAAGTCCTGGAAGGCTCGTAGGGCTGTTTGCGGCCAGCGCTTAGTATCTGTGCCCTTCCTGGTAAGGGCGTCAGCAGAGCTACCTTTTGGGAGTAGTGGGGGATAAATTGCCAGTAAAAGTTGGCAAATCCCAGGAATCGTTGGAGTGCCTTCACCCCCTGTGGTTGTGGCCAGTCCCTGATTGCTGTGACCTTCTCAGGGTCCATAAGAAAACCTGTGGAGGATACAATGTACCCTAGGAAGGGTAACAAATCCTGCTCGAAAATGCACTTCTCAAACTTAGCGTAAAGTTGGTTGTCTTGCAGCTTCTGTAGTTCTCGTCGGACATCCTGGTGGTGCGTCTCCAAGTCTTTGGAGTATATGAGGACATCATTGAGGTAAACAATGCCTGAGGATTGTTGCATGTCTCTGAGAACCTCATTCATGAGGTTTTGAAAAACCGCTGGGGCATTGCAGAGGCTGAAGGGCATGACTAAGTACTCATAATGGCCATCTCTTGTGTTAAATGCGGTTTTCCATTTGTTGCCCAAATCCATACCAGGTTATACGACCCATGGAGATCCTGCTTAGTGAACACCTTGGCCCCTTGTAGTCTGTCCAGAAGTTCCGGGATCAAATGCAGAGGGTACCGATCCCACCGGGTAATGCTGTTCAATCCACGGTAATCTATGCAGGGTCGGAGGGACCCGTCTTTCTTCGCTATGAAGAAGAAGCCCGCTCCAGCCGGGGACTTAGATGGTAGAATGAACCCTCGGTCCAGGTTCTCCCGGATGTACGCAGACATGGCTTGTGTTTCCGGAAGGGACAACGGGTAGACCTGTCCTCGTGGTGGCGTGGTACCTGGGAGCAGGTTGATCGCGCAGTCAAAGGGGCAGTGCTCCGGAAGGATCTCGGCCTTCTCTTTGGAAAACACGTTGAGATAGTCCTGGTAGTGGGGTGGCAGTGCCACAGTTGATGTCAGAAGAGGTATCGGTGGCCGAGGGACCGTAGCCAAGCAGGATGCCACCTGGAGGGAATCCCATGAGATTACAGGCGAGTGCTTCTGAAGCCAAGGTAGCCCCAGAATGACCAGATGCATGGACTTCTCTAGGATGAGAAAGGAGATCTCCTCCTGATACAGAATGCCTGTGTGTAAGATGAGAGGCTTGGTGCGGGTAGTGATGGTGCCAGGAAGGAGTCTCCCCTGAATGGAGGACATGCGGAGAGGGGGCCTTTGGGGTTGAACTCCAATCTGGAGTTGCTGAACTAAATCCTTAAGTATGAAGTTTCCCCTGGCTCCAGAGTCGATCAGGGCTTGCGTATCGAACTCCCCCTCAGGGAGGAGTAAGGTCATTGGCACGATGCATGGGGAGTCAGAGGTGGTGTGACCTAGGGTTAGCTCCGCGACTGTCCCTAGGTCCGAGCGTTTCCTGGACGCTCACTACAACGGGCAACGAAATGGCCCGACAGTGGATGGTATGCTGTGGAGGACCACAGCGAGTGTCACTGCCGGGAGGCGGTGCAGAAGAGACTCGGATGAGGCTTCACCACTGGAAGTCCGAGGTCCCGCCAGGAGGAGCTCGTAGGGACCCGGACCTCTTGGACCTAGGTGGGATCCTATGTGACCAAGGATCCGGGCTGTGGCCGAAGAGATGGACGAAGGACGGCCGGACCCAGGAAGCAGAAGAGTCTTCCCCCTGGGAGGAGCCCGTGAGAGCCCGAGCCACTGGGACTTAGGAGAATCCTCTGGGCCAGCGAGTACCGGATACCTGAGGTGATGAAGAAGCCGAAGTCGGAGTCCAAGAGCGAAGCCAGGTCAGAAGCCAGAAGTCAGAGGTCCAAACCAAAGCCAGGGACGAAAGCAGAAGATGGAGTCGTGGGACAGAGCCGGATCAGGAGCCAGAGGTCAGAAGACAATACAAAGCCAGGAACAGAAGATGGAGACGAAGTCGTGGGTCGGAGCCGAGTCGGAAGCCAGAAGTCAGATGTCAATACCAAAACCAAGGGGCGGAAGCTGAAGGCAAGTCAGGATACAAAGCCGGGTCGGAATCCAGAAGACAGAAGCAATCCAGGGATTATAGCAGCAACTAGAGACTCAGACAACTGAGGAACCTCATTGCAAGGCCCCGTCCTGTTCAAGCTTCAGGGTTTAAATACCCTGCAGCGTCTGATGTCATCCGGGGTGTCCCATTTGAATTTCCCGCTCTGGTCCCTTTAAAGCCTCAGCCCCCGGGCATGCGCGTGCCTAGGGGGCGGGGCGAAGAGCGTCGAGTCGGGCGGCGTCTCCCTCGAGCAGGGAGAGCCGTGGCAGGCTGGGGATCAGGCCTGTGTGGTTGAAGAGAGCTCCATGTGGGCCAGGTCGGCCCCAAGGTAGGAGGAGGGACAGGGGCACGGCCCGGTCCCGTAACAACAATTGCCCTATGAGGAAAGGCTAAAGAGGTTAGGGCTGTTCAGCTTGCAGAAGAGACGGCTAAGGGGGTGAAATTCTAGAGGTCTATAAAATCATGAGTGGAATAGAACTGGTAAATGTGAATCAGTTATTTACTCTTTCAAGAAATACAAAGACTAGAGGACACTCCATAACATAAGTAAGTAGCACATTTGAAATAAATGAGGGAAAGTTCTTTCTTACTAAATGTACAATTGAGCTCTGGAATTCATAGCCAGAGAATGAGGTTAAGGCAGTTAGCATAGCTGGATTTAAATAAGGTTGTGACAAGTTCCTGGAGAAGTTATTACTGATTTTACAAAAATCTAGGCAGTATTGAAGCTTGATATATGTATTGTTGTTTTGACGTAATGTATGTTTATTTTACGATGTTTATTTTGTATCTTTGTCCTAATTATAAATATTTTTATTGTAAACCACTTAGTAACTGATGGGTGGTATATACATTTTATAAATAAATATTAACCAGGTAGACTTGGGGAAAACCACTACTTGTCCTTGGGAATTTGTAACAAGGGATATATTATTTGGAATCTTGTCAAGTGCTGGCAACCTGGATTGGCCACTGTTGGGCTTGATGGACTCTTTTTCTTATGTTCTTATCTATCTACTGAATCCTTGGTGTGACTTGAAATGCCAAGATCAAGAATGAAGAAGTCAGAAAAAGGCCCAAAGTGGCTGGCTGAGATAAAAAAGAAAATGAAAAAGGGAAGATTGGTAAAGTTTGGACATATGTAAAGAAGATGTGAAGGTTATATCAGCAAGAAGGTACAGGAAATGGAAATGCAGGGGGAAAGGCCCAAAGGAACACAAAAAGATTTAGATCATTGCCATTCACTAGGATATAAAAGCCTATGACTGAAGTAATTGATCTGCCATGTAAATGAGAAAAAAAGAAAGGATTATTCTTTGGTTTTTTTTATCTCGGTTTTCAAACAGCAACAATTAGTTTTATTCATTCTCCTTCTTGAGATAATATCTGAGCCTTTGCTGCTGGTTGACATATATAGCTGTCTGATATTAGCTTCTAAGATCACTAAAAGTGTCCATTTCATGACATTTTTTAAAAGCGGATCACATTCTTATTCTACTTTTAACAAGCTATGACAGGATAATTGTTTAAGAATTTTTATTTTCACTGATCTTGGATGGGTTGAAGGAGGGTAATTTTCAAAGGTATTTCCATGGATATAAAAGTATTTTACCTGCAGAAATTTCTTGTTATAAAATTGCCTGCCCGATATGTGGGTAAACAATGCATGTGTATGTCCTGCATAAATGTAAGTTTACCCAAACGTAATTAAGGCATTCCAAGGAGCAGATTTCATGAAGGTTTTGGATCTCTGCACATACTTTTGTATTTTAAAAAGTTTGTGTGAACATTTTCCAGAAAAAAACACTGTGTAACTGTGTCAGGGTACTTTAAGTTGGGTAATTTTGAAAGTGAACATATATGTGTAAGTTCTCTTTAAAAACTAATGTAATTTATGTTCATATTTACCAATTTTCTCATAAGGTCTGTTACAAAATTATCCCTATAATTATGAGAGGGACAAAAATCATGATCTTAGATCAACATAGTAAACTCTTCACACAATTTAGAGATAATTTGTGTTTTTGATTTTCAGAAAATATTATTATTGCAATCTGTAATGTTTCAGAGGACAATTATATTGTCATTATTTGATAATTTGCATTTTGACATGGATATGTGTACTGAATTTCTGATGGTCTTTTTAGATACTGCATTTTATACTGTACAACACAAGGTGATGGTAAAATGTCTCGGAGATGTAGGTCTGGGTCCTAACATAGTATATTGGTATGAATCATTTCTGTTAGATCACCAATGTCAAGTTAGATTAGGTACAAGTCAATCAGAATGGAAATCGTTATCTGCTGAAGAGCCCCAAGAATTTGCCTTGTCAGCGGCTCATTTTAATATTTACTAGTAATCTATTTGTAACTTGATATCTTTGCTTGAAGAACAATATTTCATCTATGTAGATGGCATCCAGCTGTTTATTCTGATATTTGATTATTTGATGGTAATGTAGCTACATTAAATGCTTGTCTTACAGCATGAAACAGCTGGATGTTGTTGAATGCTTTAGTGCTGAAAAAAACTCTGTTACCAGCTCTGGAGATACATTGATCCAGACCCAGATTAAGTTAAATGACAATTTTTGTCTTGTTTAAATAATGTATAATCTTGGAGTACTGGTTGACTCTAAGTTATCACTTAAGGCTTAGATCAAGATTGTAACAAAGATTTCATTTTATAAACTAAAGATTCTATACAGGCTTAAGCTATTCCATTCTGATAATGATTGTAGGGCTGTCCTGCAGACAATGGTTCCTACTTATCTTGATTGTTTCAATTCTTTATGGGGGTCATTTTCCAAGCAGATCGCATGCGATAAAAGACATTTCACACGCGAAAAGTCCCTTATTGCGTGCGATACCAAGATCGGGACGGAGTCAGGGCGGCGTCAGCCCCGGAAGAGGAGGAGTCGGGGTGGCATCGGGGCTGACGCCGCAAAGACTTCGCCGACAACGAAAGGTACACTGCGTTTTCGCTGACAGTTTCACGCCAAAGCTGGCAGCGATCTCACTGCGGAGGTGCGATCGCTGCCGGCTATCACAGGACTGCCCCCCCCCCCCAATTTCGCCCCCTGCCCCCTGTTGCCGTGGGATTCAAAGAGACCGGCGGTATTAGTAAATCCAGCCCTATATCTGGGTCCATCTGCTTTGCTGCTTTGTGTATTACGACTTATCCAAAATGCAAGAGCATGACTAATTTCAGGGTACCGTTATCGTGATCATGTTTCCCCAATATTGAAAGTTTGCATTAGTTATCTAATAAACGGCATATTAATTTTTAGAGCATAATGCTGTTGTATAAGAATTTTAGAGGAAATGATCCTCATTGGTTTAAATTGCTGTGACATATATTCTGAGTCATTTTTTACATTCTGAGGGGCAGCGAAAGTTGCCAGTTCCATCATTTAAGACAATGCACCTAGTGGAGTCACAATCTAAGATGTTTAGGGGTGCTCAGCGGTGTTATGGAATATTTCCTTTTGAATTATAAGAAGGAGAGAATTATTTGACTTTTTATAAAAAGGTGAAAGCATTTTATATATGCAAGCCTTTTCTACAGATTAATTTGGGACTGCCATGTATAGTGACAGCATTTTGTTTTATTATATGTAATGGTATGAATATGTGAAGTTTACATTATTTTTAATCATGCTCATGTGTATCTATGGTATGTTCATCTTATCATGTTTTAAGCTTTTAGGATTGGCAGAATATAAATGTTTTAACATAATAAATATCATCATAATCCAATAAACTCTACCTGTAGGAACAATCACAGATGTTGGAGTAAAACCACAATACTATAACTTAATTTTTCACTGCGATTTTTATTTAAAATGTGTTTGACTTTTTCTCCTATATGTATGTTTGTTTTACTGCATTTAGAACATATAGTGATTTTAAAACCAATTGCCCTGCTCTCCTTTTGTTAAAATCTTCCTTCAAAGTAGCAGTATCCCTGTTTATGACTTCTATTGATTCCTCATAGTATCTTGCAGCTAGGTTTTTATTATATGCAACACCTCTCAGGGCTAGATTCATCAAGCTATTGCATGCATTAGGAAGAGGGGTGTGTTTTATGATAATAGCCTATTTATCACAATTTGCACTATATTAGCATAGGTATTACTACAAAGTGCATTAACTTTTTGTGGTGAGAGAGAGAGAGAGGGAAAGAGAGAGAAAATCTACAAGGTCCTTCTAGTAGTTAGCTATTTATGCTACACTAGGAGGCCCACCTAGTAACTTGAGGTGAGGTTTAGGTAGTAGGGTAGATGTTAGGGGCCACTTTGACATGCAGAGTGAGACATACAAACAGAACAGTAAGAAATTGCCATACTGAGTCAGACCAAGGGTCCATCAAGCCCAGCATCCTGTTTACAACGATGGCCAAACCAGGCTAGAAGAACCTGGCAAGTACCCAAACACTAAGAAGGTCCCTTGCTACTGATGCCAGTAGTAGCAGAGGCCATTCCCTAAGTCAACTTGATTAATAGCAGTTAATGGACCTTTCCTCCAAGAACTTATCCAAACCATTTTTAAATCCAGCTATACTACCTGCACTAACCACATCCTCTGGCAACAAATTCCAGAGCTTAATTGTGTGTTGAGTGAAAAAGAATTTTCTCCAATTAGTTTTAAATGTGCTACTTGCTAACTTCATGGAGTGCTCCTTAGTCCTTCTATTATCCGAAAGTGTAAATAACCAATTTACATCTACCTGTACTAGATCTTCATGATTTTAAAGACCTCTCTTGTCTTTATTTGCTCTACCCCTAATCCCCAAGTGACATTTGTCATTCTTTCCATTCTGCTTCCCAGTCTTCATTTATACCCTACTCTCCAACTCCCCCAGTCTCCCATTTTAGCATGATCTCTCCCTTACAAGTCTCCATGTCCTTATTGTCTTGTGGACTCCTCCTGCAGCAGGCACAGCCCTTCTTTCTTCTTCTGGCCCTTGCTTCTATTTGAACCAGGGGGTTGTGCTCTATGATACCCCCGGTGGTTCATACAACAACTGTTTAAATTGCATGGTCAAACTGCTGAAATTTTAACCCTGCAGGGATTCATAGAGACAGTCCCACAGTTCAAATTGTGGGGCTTAAGTTTGAACTACGAGCTTGGAAAGGGCACTGGACTGTAGCCAAGGACAGACTGGGAAATGGAGAGCTGTCTTGTGAAGATTTGATGTCCTTCGGAGTGAGGAAACTCACACAACGATGAGATGTATACAATGTTCTCTCAACCTAGTTTGATGGACTCTCTACCTGGGTAACTTCAAACTAGGTTGAGAGAACATTGTACAAATCTCATCGTTGTGTGAGTTTCCTCACTCCGAAGGACATCAAATCTTCACAAGAGTGTACTGTTCTGTTTGTATGTCTCATTCTGCATGTCAAAGTGGCCCCAACCCCTACACTACTACCTAAACCTCACCTCGAGTTACTAGGTGGGCCTCTTATTGTAGCATAAATAGCTGCTTACTAGGGTCTCTCTCCCTCTCCCTTACTTCCCCCAATCCTCCCCAGCTTAGAAATGCCTAGAAAACAATTTGTAAAAAATGTGCAATTTGTGTTATGGGCATATTGCACAGCTTAATGCCAATGAAAAAGGTACAAAGCCAGCCCACTTTTACAAAAATCTCAACTCCTCCCTTTTAAAAATTAACATCGCACCATGCGTTATAGTGCTTTTTGCATGTGTTAAGGCATTTTTTTTGCATGCGAAAATGCCATAAAGTAAGTTGGAAAATAGCCCCCTTAGTCCTGTAAATCTTGGTGTGAAATCTCTGCCCGGGAGAAGAATTTAGCTTTAGAATCCTTGGCATATATTTGGAAACAGTTCCAAAAGACACACTGCACAAAATATTGGTATTCCAAACTAAAAGTATTTACTGGGAAACTTCTTCAAATTAAACAGGTTTGCAATATGAAAATTACAAATAGATATACACTTAGCAAAAAGGGGTTTCTGGTCTTTTTCTGTATGTCTTCCTAGGGTCCCCTGTCTTCCCCCCTGTATTTTAGGTTAACATTGGATTACTGTTAGACTCCCTGATTCCCCAAAGACTTTTCTAATATCTTTTTAATGCCTGAATCTCTCCCTTCTGGACCAGAGCACCGGATGAGCAGATTTTCCTTTCTCCTTTCCACATAGTTGGGCACGTCTTTATGAACTATGGAAGCTTACTCCTAGATTTATCAAATTGCTCTAGATATGGCAGAAATGGCACCCACAATAAAAAAAAAATTGCAGGTCATAACACCCACCCATAGCTGAGAAAGAGAGAGAGAGAGTGAGAGAGAACTCGGGGTGAGTTTGGGGGGGGGGGGGGTTGCTTTTACATACACAGTCAGAGCAATTAACTGCAAATTAGATATAACTGATGAATTTATATCATTGAACCAATGATAGGTACCAACAAGAGGAAATGATTACTACAAAGCAGTCTCTACTGCATTGTACAAATCATCTCCTCTTGTTGGTACCTAGCATTGATTCGAATGATATATATATATAGTATATATAGGAAAACTTCCTCCCTTTCCAGCTTCTTCTTTTTACCAGAGGCAAAAGCTGACTTTTCCTCCTGGCTCCAAACCTTCGGACTGAACTTTTTTCTTGAATCTCTGACCAACACATTGTGGCCATTCCTAATTGGGACTGCCCAAATGGTTCAGTCCAATCACCTCTCTGACAACTACAATGGGCTTGATTTTCACAGTGATTTACAAGCTTAAAACCCTGTTTTATGTGCACAAGTGATGCTTTGAAAATAAATTAGGGGGTTGTACATGTAAAAGCATGCACAAAACCCCATATTTGTGTACACCTTTACCCTTACAAGCAAGAGGCATTCCAAAGGTAGAGTGGTGGTAGTGGTGGTGGGTGTGGGGGGGTGGGGGAAGCATTTTCATGCATACTTTCAATTTTGAAATGTTTACATGGAAATGTACATGCAGAAAGTTACACCAGTATGTGTATGCATGTACCGAGGCAACCTGCAAATTTGGATTTTTTTTTATATTCTGCTTTTCAGATACTTTCAAATTGGATTACATTCAAGTACTCTAGTTATTTCAAAGAGGGCTTTCACCCAACACAAGCTGTTATAAAATGTCCTTCAATATATCTTCTATTGGGAAGTATAGGCCTTAGTGAAGGCACCATAGGTCCCTTTACATATGTAATTCTAAAAGCAAATTAAGGGGGTCATTTATCCAGGTAGAGAGTCCATCAGGCTAGGTTGAGAGAACATTGCACAAATCGCATCTTTTTGAGAAATTCCTCACTCTGAAGGTCATCAAATCTTCACAAGAGAGCACTGTTCTGTTTGTACATATCACTTTGAATGTCAAAGTGGCCCCTACCTAAACCTCACCTCGACTGACTAGGTAGGCCTCATAAAGAGGTATAAATACCTACCTCTCTCTCACTCTCTCTCTCTTTTGTGTTGTAGAAGGGCCCTGATAGCTAAGCTGGATCTCCAGCAGCTTAAAATGGTCCCCCCAGTGGTTGTACGTAGGAAATACAACAATTCTGGCACTTACCGCAAAGTGCAAAAAAGTTATGACAGTTTGCACTAATACCTATGCGAAACACTAAGATAGCACACTTTGTGATAAACTGCCTATTACCATAAAACACACCCCTTTTCCTATTGCATGCAATATTTAGTACATTTTGATAAATCAAGGCCTAAGAATCAAAATGCTGTAATATCACATGGATAATGCCTGTGGTAAGAAAAAGGGGTGTGTGACAAGATGAGGGAGAGAGAGAAATAACATCTTTATAAGGCTGTTATAGTAGTCAACTATTTATATCACCATGGGAGGGTCAGCTATTAGCCCGAGGTGAGGTGTTGCTAGTGGTTTAGGGTTTAGGGGCCAGTTTTACATGCAGAGTGAGACGTACAAATAGCACAGTACACCAAGGTAAAGATTAGATGTCATTTGGGGTGATGAAAGTCTCACAAAGATGAAATTTCTAGTATGTTCTCTCGCACTAGCTTGATGGACTCTATAACAGGGTACTATCAAGCTAGATCGAGAGAATATTATAGAAATCCAAGGAATCCATTGTGCAAATCCAGGGAATTACTTCCTTTGCCTACATGAAGAGGGGAGGGTGTGGTCCTTCTGTGTGGATGAGGAGGGAGATTCCCCTAGATTGTGGGAAGTGCTACAGGAAACCACATCAGTGATTTGTGGTTTTAATTTATTTTATTCCTTTGAATCCTATTGGCATCGAAATCTTATGTATCTGAACACCACTAGCTGAAAACAAACCTGAAATATTACAAAATAAAAAAAACAATCTTCCTATGTATTAAAATGCTCTGTGATGTGATTGGTTCACATTATAAAAAGTCACCATCTTTGCTTTATGCAGGATTGGGAAAAATAAAGGCATTTTGTTGCTGTCGCCTGATCCAAGAGCTGTGGATTAGTTTCACTACTTGCAGAATCTGATGTCAGCATGGTAATTACTCAGCACGGTCAATAGTACTTCTTCTCTGTATAACTGCAAATCCAGTACAGCCGTGACCAGAACTAAATTGCTTCAGAACAATCAATAGGAATTTCCAGGCTACATTCCCTGGTGTATGCATCAAATAGAAAGAGGAAGACTCTCCATTCAAGCAAAAGGTCAACTTTATAATGTAAAAAAACATATACCCCTAATGCTGTGCCTTTCATTGGTTCCTTTCTGACATTTGCTACAATATATTTAAGAAGAGAACAGGAAACAGGAAATTGACATTTTTATTGTGAAAACACACACAACAAACCTGACGAGGTCAGTTGGGCTCAGGTAGCTCACTTTATTCTGTGGACATGACCCTTGATGGTTATGTCAAAATTGACTTTGGAAGAGTTTGCTTTCTGGACCAGGATACAGAGGAGATAAATAAAAGCTAAAAAGGTCAAATGACTAATAAAGTTTACAAAATGGATGAGCAGCTTACAAGACTGTGCTTACTGCAGTCAGGCTGAAACATCAATACTGAAAGCCTAGGTAATTTCAGCAACTGCGTCAAAAAAGGTTACTTACTTGCTTTATGAAAACTTGGCATTTGAATAAAATAACTAACCCATGCACTATTGCTTTTTCAGTTTTTAATATATAGATTGCTCCCATATGTATAAATTATACTTATGGGAAAGATGTATATAGTAGAGACTTCTGAGGAAATTAACCCATAAATTACAGATTATGCAGAATGCTAACGCACGACTTTTAACTAAGAGTGTTCGGCAGGATTCGGCTGCACTGTTACTATTACAACTACATTGGCTGCCTATAGTATTATGGTATCAGTTTAAATGTTTGAAACTAGCATTTAAGATCATAAGAAGGTGATCCCCTCCACATTTTAGTGGTAAATTAAAATGGTGCTGCAGTAGTCAGGTTTCTTGGACTTCACAAGTGCCAACTTCAACTTCCATCTGTAAAAGCCTTTTGCCATGTGTACTTAGTCGCCCATTGTGGAATAAATTGCCACTTGGGATTAGGGAGTAAACTAATTTGTTATGGTTTAGAAAAGGTTTGAAGACCTGGCTGATATCAGTTGCTGGTTAAGTGAGTAGTATTGTACATGGGATAAGGCATTATCTGTTTATTGGTTTATTATGCTTGATTGTTTTATGAATTTTATGTGATTGTTATATATTTTTTGTTGTACATTGCTTTGGGAGATTTTTTATCTGTAAAGTGATTGATAAATACTTATAAATGAAAATGAAATTATACAATAGGATCTGTTACACTGAATCGTTTTATTTAGTTATTTTCTCCAAGTTGTCATTTTTATTGCCTTTTAAAGCTGTGCTACTCACACAAACAAAATTCAGCATGTGTAATGTCATACACTTGTGAGCTTTATGGGATACTGAGTTATAGAGCTTCTTCATCTATAGCAAAGAACCACATACAGATCTGATATTTAGGGTAAGCAAGCTATACAAATGAATTATATTCTTAAACCATATATATGCAAATATATCTGATGAATATTTATTATGGAGACCCAGAAAATCTAACATCTTTGGGGCCCCTGATCTATAGCATTCTGCCAGAAACTGACTCCCTTCAAGGTGCCACATTTTCTGTATGACAGGCAAGTTGAGCATTTTCAGCAGATGCTACTTCATTTATTATGCTCTGAAACAAAGTTGTTGTTTCAGTAGTGCTGCAATTTTAGCATACAGCAATTATCCCGTGACAGTGCAGTTGCTTAGGTCGCTGATCCTCAATGTCCCTTAAAACAATTATTGTGCATGGCAGTGTCCGCATTGTAATATGGACTCAATTGCTGTGGTCAAAACAACTACAAAGGCAGTTAAATCGCAGACATTGCCATCATATTGGAAATTAATGTGCATGCATAAGACTGTTGTATTTGCACTGCAGCACCATGAACATTTTCAATTAACAAGCATAACCTTGCAAGACGGCTAAAAACTGAGTACTATCAATAGAGCACTGTGCAAGTAACAATATCAGCAGCTTAAAATCTTCTCTCTCATGTTTATAGTCACACAGGCTCAGTTTTTTTTTTCCCCCTCAGTAATGGGAATGTGAAGTCTATTGCCCACACCAGTTTTAAATTGCTCAAACAATTGTTTCCTGTAGATTAATTTGTAATTCTAGGTTCTGAGTAAGCTGAAATGTGAGATCATCCCTCCCTCAGGCCATTTGCAAAGCTGGAGCTCTAATGTAATCTAAAGCAGACCTGAACATAAAGAGCCTGTCCACAATTGTAAAGTCAGGTCTGAAAAATGTTTTCAAAATTGGTTTACAGGTTCAGTGTGTATGATACTAAAATGCTGCACAAATGTGAACTGGTTCACGTTGCCTGTAGCACTGCATGCAATCTGTTCTTAATTTGGTATTTTGCAAAGTACATTGGTGATAAATTATGAAAGGTCTACAATATATATCACATGGTAAAGTTTCAGCGGAAAACAATATGCTTTCATTGTCACAGGAACAATTTAATATTTATTAAATATGAAACAAAGGATAGCAATGATTTATTTTCTTACTGGCGAAAGGCGATTAAGATGATACTTTGGATAGCAATGTAATCAGTAATTGTGTTTGATGGGAGAAAATTGTGGCTTTATATGCTAAAATCAGAAAATGAAGGCAAATGCTATTGTCAAAAAGCATTATTTATGAAAAGGTGTGTTCTTGTCAGATGAACTTTCATTCTAACACAAAATGGGTAATCATGGAATTATGGGAATGCAAAATATTCCTCCAATGCATAATTCATTTTACTGAAAGACTGGTAATATTGACAAGTAGTCTAGAAACCAGAAAAGAACATCAAATAAGAACTATAAGGCTCATCCAATTTCTTCTACTACTTCAAAGCCAAAGATACTGCATGATCTATCATTTTTTTCCTTGCTATTCACCTTTTGTTGATCTTCTATCTCTGAACCATACATTTTTGAATTCCAATCAGTTTTCTCCCTACCATCTGCTGGAAAATGTTCCCTGCTTGCATAGTCCCTTTTTGGGGGTCAATAGTTTATTTATAGTTGATATCCCACCTTTCAAAAACATAACAAAGTGGTTTTGTAACAGCCCATATAAATTAGATGGCAAAAATATACATAATTATAACAGTTGTCAAAGTGAGCTTAGGCGCATATTTACTTCAAAAATTATCACGCTTGAAACTATCTACACACAATTATACCAGCTAAATAAGACGGTAACTTTCAAACAGGTGTGCTGGTGCACTTTGGTGCATGTGCGTCGGCATGCACCCAGGTATGTGGCCATTTTATAAGTTACACATGTCATATGTGCATATTTTATAAACTAGCCAGTCGTCATGCATATATGCCCCTAATTTTAAGTGGGTGCATGCCTGGGCACACAAATCCTGCTTCTACTGCATAAGACGGGGTATTTTTAAAAGAGGTACGCGCCCACGCCACTGCCAGTTTCACTAGTTCATCCACCAGTTTGCCCAGTTAAAAGCTTGGTCTTCCAAACCCCTCTTTCCAAACCCCCCCTTTACTCACCCCAGTTACTCCAATCCTTAAATCACCTCAGTTATGATTTTTTTTTTTAACTTATATCTCCTCCATAGCAGATGTAAACCTACACACAATTGGACCTGGGTGCGTGCCCAGGCAAATAAGTATTTACGTGCATATCTCTTGGCCGCGCTCCAAAATGTCTATGTCCTGCCCAGACTGCACCCACTCCCTGCCCGTTTATGAACACTTTTGAGACGTGCGAGCGGGGGAGATATGCGCATATCTGGGTGACTTTTAAAATTTGGTCAGCATGCGGCAGCCCGACTTGTGCACACATTCCCTAATTGATGGATGCACCGGGCTTTTAAAATTCACCTCTCACAGTGCAGAAACTTGTCAGGAACGTTTACGCTCATATTTCTGAAAATTCAAACGTGTTACACAAGTGCAAATCCCTCCCTGGCCCTGCATGTGGGAACTCCTCTGCTCAATCCGGATAAACTTATGCACATCCAGGAAATGTAAGTGAAAATTTGCCTGCAAACTAGGCAGGCAATTGCAAAACAGACCATTTCAATGGGTAAAGTGCCATTTTACCCACTGAAATACCTTTGAAAATCACCTTCTCTGAAAACAAATGGTTTCTTATATTATGCCTTCCAACTTGAAGGCATGGAAGTATAATGCAGTGATAGCCTCTGTCATGCTGTGGTAGGGTGGTGCATACGCTTTGCTTCATATCCAGAACTCAGAAAGGCTGGTGATGAGTACCACCATACCTTGGGTGTCATATGTAACCAATCCTGAGACCCAAATACATTTGAGTAAGAAATGGAGGAAAAAGCACACAAGAGGGGCAGAGTAAACAGCACACACATATAGAAAATACACAACGAAAAAAATGTGCAGCAAACAATATATACTGATCAATATTTCTTAACAACAAGGTACATTTTTACAAGTCAGACAATCAAACAGTCCTCATTTTTCGACTGATTGTCTGACTTATAAAAATGTACCTTTGAGGTGACTGTATTATTAAAAATTGTTGTTAAGAAACATTGATCAGTATATATTGTTTGCCGCACATTTTATTTCATTGTATAATGTATATTGATTGCCATGTTGTTATATGTTTTGGCTTTTGTATTTTTTCTATGCAATTGTATTGTAAACCATTCTGATGTTTTTTTTAAATGGAAGTACTGTGTATCAAATGAATAAATAAAATAAAATAAATAAGTTGACAGTGGCATCAATGCCTTAAAGCATGGAGTGGGGGTTTAGACACCTTGCATAATGGCCTCAAAAGCCCCAAAGCACAGAATACAGAGTGGCACAAAAAGTGCAGTTTAGAGTAGTTATAGCTTTATTGATTTAATATACCATGATTCTTTTAAAAATATCAAAGCAGTATATAACTGAACAATAAGGGGCGGATTTTAAAAGGCCTGCGTGCGCCGGCGCGCCTATTTTGCATAGGCCGCCAGCGTGCGTAAAGCCCCGGGATGCGCATAAGTCCCGGGGCTTTTGAAAAGGGGCGGGAGGGGGCGTATCCGGGGGCGTTCGCGAAATGACGCGGCGTTTTGGGGGCGTGCCACGGCATTTTGGGGGCGGGCCTGGGGCGTGGCGCAGGCCCGGGGGTGTGGTCAAGTCCTCCAGAACAGCCCCCAGGACGAGCGGGGCTGCCTGCCGGCGCGCGCAAAGGTAGGGGGGGGGGTTTAGATAGGGCCGGGGGGATGGGTTAGGTAGGGGAAGGGAGGGGAAGGTGGGGGGAGGGCGAAGGAAAGTTCCCTCCGAGGCCGCTCCGAAATCGGAGCGGCCTCGGAGGGAATAGGCAGCGCCGCTGGGCTCGGCGCGCGCAGGTTGCACAAATGTGCACCCCCTTGCGCGCACCGACCCCAGATTTTATAAGATAAAATCCAGCATACTTTTGTTCGCGCCTGGTGCGATCGCGTATTTTTTTAAGATCTACCCCTAATAGTACAATAATACATACATGCACACACTGCAGCATCAACACCCCAAGGCATTTAATGAATGGTAAAGCAGATCGCACAGTGGTATCAGCATCACAAGATATAGAGCATGGGATAAGGCAGGATGAAGAGGCATCAGTAGCCAAAGCACCAAAAGAGGGGCAAAAAAATACCAACAACATTGACATTAACACTCCACAGCATCAAGAGAGAGGCAAAGCAGCAGGAAAATCCCAAGGTACCAGGAGAGAAGCAGGAGAAGGAAAGACAGTAACAGTTGCAGAACAAAACAGCAAGGTCCTGAACCTGGAGAGAGACTGGGTGGGAGGAGAAGGTTGTTCTTTTTGAAAAAAGTTTGTTTTGGGGATCAAAACACCCCCAGTCTAACCAAGAGAGGCGGCTGGGTGCAAGGAGCAGGCAGGGAAATACCAGTTGTACCAAATCACAGCAAGGTGCTGAATGCAGAGAGAGGAAGGACAAGAGGAGCTGGCCAGACAGTAGAGGCAAGAGTGGTGACTGGCAACAATGCAGCAAGGTGCTGAAAGCAAAAATTGTGGGCATTGTTTCACTGTAATTGTGCGTTCGGTCCTCCTACCGGGACCATGGAGGCCATAGGTCAAAAAGTTTGCTTGCCACTGCTGTACTGTGTGAATTGCCTTGATTTAGGTTCAGAAATATGATCTATCAAATATAATAAACTAAATACAATAGTACTAGTTTGGACATAAACAAACAACAGTCATGTTTGTTATAAAAGAGTGCCACGTACTGTTTGCTTGCTTACTATGGTTATGGTAATCTGAACGAAACTAAGCATTTTTGCTTTTGTTCATTTTACTCTGACACCAATGCACAAGTCCCCCTCACACAAAATCCAAAACATTTCCAGGTACATTTGTTTTGGAAATTAGTTTTGGAAATTTACAAATAGTGCATGGCTATTTACAAATACCATCCACTATTTTCCCAAATGAATGAAAACAGAATAAAACAAAAAGTCCTTGATATATAAAAATAGCAAAAAAAATATATATAATCCAAAAACAAACAAACCCAACCAAAAAGAATTTCTTCACACATCCCTAGTAGACTTATACTAGTAACTGACACCGTTGATGGGAAAAGAGCCACACATACATTACAGTCAGTATACACGGACTCCATTCTCTACTCACTGAAAATCAGAGAACACAAAGAATAGAAAAGCTGTTCTTCAACCTGGTCAGAGACACTTCAGCTGTATGTACACC
Organism: Rhinatrema bivittatum; assembly: GCF_901001135.1. Taxonomy (NCBI): domain Eukaryota; kingdom Metazoa; phylum Chordata; class Amphibia; order Gymnophiona; family Rhinatrematidae; genus Rhinatrema; species Rhinatrema bivittatum. Next base: position 597,599,500 of record NC_042615.1, read on the forward strand.
ACTGCTTTTAAACACAGATATCTCTTCAATATGCACTGCTAACAAATACAAGCTCTTATCCCTGAAATTCTGTTCAATGATAGAGTACATTTATAACATAATGGCACTATGACATCAAGCAACAGCTTGGCCCACTTAGTTCAGTATTTCCTTGCTTTCCAAATGTATTTTTTAAACTTTTTCTTTGGCTCTAAGAACGAGCTTCAGAATCACAACCTTTGTGAAAATAAAAAAAAATGCAGTAACAAATTGGTGATAGCTCAAAATTACATTTTGCTTTCATTTTCAGTAAAAAAAAATAAAAAATGAGGAATTCATGCTGGGATAAGCTGATTGAGAATGTGCTTCAACTTGATTGGTCCTCCTTCCTTGCTCATTCATACCCTGGCTTCAATTTGTCTAGATTGCGTTGTGGTTAATAAAAGGTGCAGTTTTCCTTGCCCTTTAATAGGTTATAAAATAAATGCAGCAATATTTGTTATTTTTGGAGGCTCCATACATTCTTTTTGTTTGCATTGAACCAAATGGAAAATAGTCTTGTTTGGTTCAGCTTACTCATTCCTTCCAAATTAATTTGCATCCCTGCTTAGCATATCTTCTATTTTAGCTTTTTCTAAAAAGAAATAAAAATATATCCTCTTTCCTAATTCTTCTTTCTAACTGCCTCATTCTAACTGCCTGAAGGCTGTTTCTCCCTTCTGCTGTTCCTCCCTGAGGCTGTAACATTTGGATCCTACAAATGACCTAGTAAGGTCCTGCCTACACGGAAGGAATATGTATATTACTCAATTCAAGTATTCAGGCAATTCAGCAGGACAATTTGCAAAGGAGTTTTGGCAAGGTCTGTGTGTCTGTGTGTATGTATATATATATATATATATATATATATATATATATATATATTTATATTGCACCAAAAATTGTCATGGAACACTAATGTATTAATTCTAAGACCAATCCTTTAACACATATGCAGAGAGAGAAAAAGTGAACAGCTGCTGTCCTTTACAAACCTCCTTCTATGTATCAGCTCGATAGATGGATAGGCCACAAATGACCTAAGCATTTAGGGGTCAATTTATTAAAGTATGTAAATTTTGATATGATATTGCAATTGTTTTACCAAAATTACTGTGTTTAAAAACTGACCAATATATTCATATGTCCTAAGATAATGATATTCCAAAAATATCATATGGTATTTCTACCATGGTACTATGTGGTATACTACTAATCAAATACAAAGTCTGTTTTGGCAGGAAAAAAGACATGAGGTGATTTGACCAAGTGGCATTCTAATCAGAAGTACTCTGCCACCTCAAGACAAATATAAAAGCATAACTGTCAAAATCACTTCTAATCAGTGCTAGAATATTGAAGAGAGCTAGTGTAAGGAGGAGAAGAAAAAGAGTGAAGGGGAATAGAGGAGAGAAAAGGGAAAGAGAGGTAAAAAGACAGCAGAATAAGGAGAAAAGAGAAGGTGGGGAATAAGATGAGATGCCATGAAAGAGAACAGTTATCTCATTCTACTGAATCAATGAAAATGGATGTAACATCGCACAGAGCACATAATACATTGGCAGCACTACTCAGCATGACCTTCTTCCACATCAGATCCTGAAGCAGTATTCAGTGATCCTTGGGGAACTGGCCAGTAAGATAATCAGCTTCAAAAAAGGACAAAATATGGAGGAAGATAACCATGGTGATCACTAATCTGAAGGTGTCCTCAAGTGCTATAGATTAAGAATGTGCACACTGATTTTTTTTCCATCTTTGCTCCATTTTTCATTTTTTGGAGATTTTTTAGTTTTTGTTTTTTGGAATTTTTATTTTTTGTGGGTTTTTTTTTTAATTTTCATAAAATAGCATATATTATTAGCAAATCATGTGTGCTATTTGCTAATAATGTGCACCCTATTAGTAACTAGTATACAATGGTGTGTCCTATTTGCAAATACGGTGCACTATTAACAAATTGCATGCCTATATGCAAATGTTTCACACTATTTGCAGATAGATCATGATATTTGCTAAATGTCTGCACTATTTGCAGATAAAATGCACTATTTTGCTAATAATGTACGTATCTGCTAATAGTGTACACTATATCCTGAAAACCAAAAATTGATGAAATTTTTTTTATTAATTATTGGTTCATTTGAAATGAAAAAAAAATGGGCTCATTTGTCAGGTTTTAAGAACATAAGAACATGCCATACTGGGTCAGACCAAGAATCCATCAAGCCCAGCATCCTGTTTCCAACAGTGGCCAATCCAGGCCATAAGAACCTGGCAAGTACCCAAAATCTAAATCTATTCCATGTTACTGTTGCTAGTAATAGCAGTGGCTATTTTCTAAGTCAACTTAATTAATAGCAGGTAATGGACTTCTCCAAGAACTTATCCAATCATTTTTTAAACACAGCTATATTAACTGCACTAACCACATCCTCTGGCAACAAATTCCAGAGTTTAATTGTGCATTGAGTGAAAAAGAACTTTCTCCGATTAGTTTTAAATGTGCCACATTCTAACTTCATGGAGTGCCCCCTAGTCTTTCTATTATCTGAAAGACTAAATAACCAATTCACATCTACCCATTCTAGACCTCTCATGATTTTAAACACCTCTAGTATTTCAAATGAATGCATATCCCTACTGCAGACCATTGCAAAAGAAGGTGCAAGGACTACAAGAGACTACTGTGGCAGACAATATTTAAGATGCTGGCCTATCCAGTCAAAAATGGAGGAGGGAAGGCAATAACACCTCTCCTTTCATAGCAATTTTGTGAATATTCTCCTTTAAATTTATTTATTTATTTATTTATGTATTTATTTATTTATTTATTTAAAAACTTTTCTATACCTAAGCTAAGTTATATACCATCGCAACTGTTTACAAATAGACACATAGACTAAGGTAAGTAAATGTAGGTTATCGTACATTCTAACAGGTGCCAATAAAGTTTGGTTACAATTTCATAAATAAAATCATTATTTGAGTATTGTTGGTCAAGTCCAGGTATATTATTGAGATACTATCTCTTTGAGATATCAATCCTACATGTAAGATATTCTTACATGTAGGATTGAGTAAATTCATTCTCATCTGTATTACCCTGTACTTTCATTCTCTACCCTCCAGACTCTTTAGTGAAGGCTTTTTTAAAGAGCCATGTTTTTAAATTTTTCTTAAAAGTTTTGAGATTACTCTGTAATCTGAGTTCAGGGGGTATCGTGTTCCATAGTATGGGCCCAGCCAATGATAAAGCCCTTTCTCTCACTTGGGTTAATTTTGTTGACTTTACTGAAGGGATTGTTAGTAGGGATGTGAATCGTTTTTCAACGATTAAAATTATCGTCCGATAATGTTTATATCGTCTTAAATCGTTATAGAACACAATACAATAGAAATTCTAACGATTTATCGTTAAAAATCGTTAAATCGTGTTAGTGCGCACTAACTCGAGTTAGTGCGCACTAACTCCCCGTTAGTGCGCACTAACTCGATTTAGTGCGCACTAACTGAAAATGATACAAATAAACACTTTCCAGGTCACTGAAGGTCAGTTAGGAATGAATATGTGTTCCTATTGGCTGGCTGCCCTCTTATCTATTGATGTTACCAAGGTTACCACTGAGGTGATGGTTGGGGGGATGGGAAATGGAACTGGAAACTAACGAACACCAACAGAAAATGAAACAAAGTGTTCACACTTCCCAGGTCAGTAAAGGTCACTTAGGAATGAATATGTATGTATGTATTCCTATTGGCTGGCTGTGCTCTTATCTATTGATGTTACCAATATGGTTGGGGGGATGTGAAATGGAAACAGTTGGAAGCTTGACAAAAAAAGTAATGTAATGATCAGCACTCACGTGACTAGAACTTGTTTGTTTATTATTTTTGTTAGCAGGCACCTGAAATGCTAGTGCATGTTGAATTTGCCAATCACTGTGCATTTTAGAAAGGTGGTCCTGGCTGGAACTGTACACAGTTCAAATATATGTAATTGATTGTTGGTAAGTGTATTTTTTAAGTAGCCACACTGGCACCAGTATGTTTACTTTTCCTCCTACTTAACTCACTAGCTCAGCTTTGTAAGAAGGGCTTCTCTGCTTGTGTGTTGTTTTTGTTTGGTGTGAGGAGAGCAGAAACATCAGATCTTTATTCAATCTACTACAGTCATCTCTTACAGTGCCCTATCCCTATTAATACCAGGAGTGTTGTGATCTTCCTGCACACAGTGCCCTAACCCTGATACCAGTCTGAGACAGCTCCCTCCCTGCATTACTAGTGAGAGGCTGGCTTCACAGACAGGGGGGAGCTGCCTGACCCTCACTCCTGACTTCCCCCATGTCCCAGCTAGTGAATGGTGTGTGGGTGAGGGGGGGGGGGAGGATGGTGAAGTCGGAGACAGCTCCCTCCCTGCATTACTAGTGAGAGGCTGGCTTCACAGACAGGGGGGAGCTGTCTGACCCTCACTCCTGACTTCCCCCATGTCCCAGCTAGTGAATGGTGTGTGGGTGAGGGGGGGGGGGGGGAGGATGGTGAAGTCTGAGACAGCTCCCTCCCTGCATTACTAGTGAGAGGCTGGCTTCACAGACAGGGGGGAGCTGCCTGACCCTCACTCCTGACTTCCCCCATGTCCCAGCTAGTGAATGGTGTGTGGGTGAGGGGGGGAGGAGGATGGTGAAGTCTGAGACAGCTCCCTCCCTGCATTACTAGTGAGAGGCTGGCTTCACAGACAGGGGGGAGCTGCCTGACCCTCACTCCTGACTTCCCCCATGTCCCAGCTAGTGAATGGTGTGTGGGTGAGGGGGGGGGGAGAGGATGGTGAAGTCTGAGACAGCTCCCTCCCTGCATTACTAGTGAGAGGCTGGCTTCACAGACAGGGGGGAGCTGCCTGACCCACACTCCTGACTTCCCCCATGTCCCAGCTAGTGAATGGTGTGTGGGTGAGGGGGGGGGAGGATGGTGAAGTCTGAGACAGCTCCCTCCCTGCATTACTAGTGAGAGGCTGGCTTCACAGACAGGGGGGAGCTGCCTGACCCTCACTCCTGACTTCCCCCATGTCCCAGCTAGTGAATGGTGTGTGGGTGAGGGGGGGGGGGAGGATGGTGAAGTCTGAGACAGCTCCCTCCCTGCATTACTAGTGAGAGGCTGGCTTCACAGACAGGGGGGAGCTGCCTGACCCTCACTCCTGACTTCCCCCATGTCCCAGCTAGTGAATGGTGTGTGGGGGAGGGGGGGGGGGTGAGGATGGTGAAGTCTGAGACAGCTCCCTCCCTGCATTACTAGTGAGAGGCTGGCTTCACAGACAGGGGAGAGCTGCCTGACCCTCACTCCTGACTTCCCCCATGTCCCAGCTAGTGAATGGTGTGTGGGTGAGGGGGGGGGGTGGATGGTGAAGTCTGAGACAGCTCCCTCCCTGCATTACTAGTGAGAGGCTGGCTTCACAGACAGGGGGGAGCTGCCTGACCCTCACTCCTGACTTCCCCCATGTCCCAGCTAGTGAATGGTGTGTGGGTAAGGGGGGGGGGGAGGATGGTGAAGTCTGAGACAGCTCCCTCCCTGCATTACTAGTGAGAGGCTGGCTTCACAGACAGGGGGGAGCTGCCTGACCCTCACTCCTCCGGGGTATTGTGATCTTCCTGCACACAGTGCCCTATCCCTGATACCAGGGGTGTTGTGATCTTCCTGCATGCAGTGCCCTATCCCTATTAATATCAGGAGTGTTGTGATCTTCCTGCATGCAGTGCCCTATCCCTATTAATACCAGGAGTGTTGTGATCTTCCTGCATGCAGTGCCCTATCCCTGATATCGGGATGTGTGCAAGAAGATCACAACACCCCCGGTATCAGGAATAGGGCACTGTGTGCAGGAAGATCACAACACCCCCAGTATCAGGAATAGGGCACTGTGTGCAGGAAGATCACAACACCCCTGGTATTAGGGATAGGGCACTGTGTGCAGGAAGATCACAACACTCCTGGTATTAATAGGGATAGGGCACTGTGTGCAGGAAGATCACAATACCCCTGGTATCAGGGTTAGGGCACAAGTTCTAGTCACATTGACTGATCACATTACTTGTTTTGTCAAGCTACCAACTGTTTCCATTTCCCATCCCCCATATACTGTCAGTAGGAAACTTGGTAACATGAATAAATAAGAGGGCAGCCAATAGGAATACATATTCATTCCTAAACTGACCTTAACTGACCTGAAAAGTGTCAAATTGTATCATTTTCAGTTAGTGCGCACTAACTGGGAGTTAGTGCGCACTAACTCGAGTTAGTGCGCACTAATCGGAAAAAACGATTTTTAACGATTTTTTAACTAAAAAATCGTGCCTAAGACGATTTTCTTGCCCTGCCACACGATTTCTATCGTTAAGACGATATGGAAAACGATTCACATCCCTAATTGTTAGTAGTGCTTTGTTTGCTGAGCGGAGGTTTCTTTGTGGAACATGTACTCGTAAGGCTGTGTTTAGCCAGTCTGCTTCTTTATCATATATTAGTTTGTGTATGGTACATAAGGCCTTGTATTTTATCCTGTATTCAATGGGCAACCAATGTAAGTCTGCTAGAGTTTCAGTTATATGATACATAAGGCCTTGTATTTTATCCTGTATTCAATGGGCAACCAATGTAAGTCTGCTAGAGTTTCAGTTATATGGTCCCTCCTCTTTTTTCCTGTCAGTATTCTGGCTGCAGTATTTTGAAGTATCTGGAGTGGTCTTATTGATGTGCTTGGGAGTCCTAGTAAGAGTGCATTGCAGTAGTCAGTGCTGGAAAAGATAAGTATTTGCAATACTGTTCTGAAGTGGGCGGGTATGAGTAATGGTTTCAATCTTCTGAGGACCATAAGTTTTGCGTAGCCTTCTCTTACTTTCATAGATATGTGTTGCTTCAGGTTGATTTCTGGGTCCATTATTACTCCCAGATTCCTTACTTTTTCAGATAGCTCAATTTTCTGGTTATTTCTTAGGGTTATCGGTGTTTGAATGATTTCAGTATGTTTTCTCTCAAGGTGAAGGAATTCAGTTTTGTCAATGATAATAACCAGTTCCATTTGGTTTAGTAGTTGTTTAATTATGTCTAGGTACATGTTAGCTAGACAATGTTTTTTCAATTGTGTCGTCTATTGGTAGAATTAATTGAATGTATGTCGTCTGCGTAAATGTAATGTATTATCCCTAGGCCTGCCAGCAGATGGCATAAGGGTAGCATATATATGTTAAAGAGGGTAGCAGACAGCGCTGAACCCTGAGGTACTCCTGTTTCAAGTTTAAATTTTTCTGATAAAGTGTTTTTTATCTGGACTTGAAAGAACCTATTGTTTAGGTAGGATCTGAACCAGTTTATTGTTTTGTCACATAATCCAATTTCTTCAAGTCTTTTTAGTAGTATTTTGTGGTTTACTATAACAAAGGCTGCAGATAAGTCGAGCATTATAAGGATGTAATGTTTACTGTTATCAAAACCTCTTAGTATGTTGACTGTTTGTGAGAGAAGTAATGTCTCAGTGCTGTAGTGTTTTCAGAAGCCGTGTTGTGAAGAGTACAGTATGTTATTATTGTCTAGGTATTCAGCTAGCTGTTTCTGTACTGTTTTCGCTATTAATTTAGCTAATAAAGGGAGGTTTGAGACTGGGCGGTAGTTAATGAGGATTAGTGGGTCACTGTTTTTCTTTTTGATGATTGGTTTAATGATTGCCCCTTTTAGTGTATCTGGCATTAATCCTTCAGTTAGGGATAGGTTTATGATATTAGTTAGTGTTGGGGTTACTACATTGGTAATCTTTTTTATCTCAGTTGTTGGTATTGTATCGATTTTGTGTGGATCAGGGTTTATATTTTTTATCATTGATTCAACTTCTTGTTCTGATATTTCTATAAATGAGGACCATATGTTAACATCTCTTTTTTGCATTACGATTGCTTTTTTGCTGTTTTTTGGGAGTTTGTTTCTTAGGTTTAATATTTTGTCACTAAAAAATTTAGCTAATTCATTGCATTTTGATTCAGGAAGACTTTGAGGTGATTCTTGTTTGTCATTTGTGAGATTTGTTACTATCTCTATCCATTTCTTCTGCCTTGAAAGGAGGGATCTAGCAAAATCCGAGGAGTGGTCAAGAGTCTGGGAGCTAAGATTTAATGCTAAAAAAATGCAAAGTCGTGCATTTGGGCTGCAAAAACCCAAAGGAGCTTTACAGTATTGAGGAGAAATTCTTCTATAAATGAAACAAGAGCGAGAGATCTGGAGGAGATTATATCTAATGATCTCAATGTGGCCAAAGAGGTGGATAAGGTGACAGAAAAAAACAGAAAGATACTTGGGTGAATAGGAATGGTCCGCATAAAAAAAAGGAAGTGATATTGTCCCTATATAAGCTGTACAACACTGGAGACCACATCTTCAAAAGGATAGAAACCAGATGGAGCTGACCCAAAAGGTGGCTACTAAAAAGGCTAATGGTCTTCATTGTAAAGCATATTGGGACAGACAAAGTTGATTTACAAATAGATTAGAGGAAAAGGAGGATAGGTGAGATATAATAAAAACATTTAAATACTAAGCTATCAATGCATTCAGGGTGAGTACTTCCATTAGGCAAACTAGGTCGTCGCCTAGATCGCCAAAATTTCAGGGTGGTAAAAATCCCACCAGCTTGAGGTCCAGAGGGATGCAGTGTCAGAGTCAATACCATCAAAGAAGATAATGCCACTGGCAAGAGGGAGTACACTGGAGAAATGAAGTGTATGATGAAAGGTTCATCCAGGGCACCAAATACTCTTGCACCAGGCCTGAATGCACTGGAAGCAGTTCTTTTTAATTGGAAAAGAAGCTCTGAAATGAGGGGTCATGAGATGAGGGTGAAAGGCATTTGACCAAGGAGTAATCAAAGGAAACATTTCTTTATAGAAAGGTTGGTAGATGCATGGGGCATCCTCCCTGTGGAAGTGGTAGAGACAAGGACAGTGTCTGAATGCAAGAAAACATGGGACAGACACGGGGGATCTCCGAGGGTGTGGTAGGGACTGCAGAGCTGAGCAATTGGTGTGGATGGGCGGACTAGTTAGGATGCATTTTATTTATTTATTTAAAACTTCTTATATACCGTTATCAAATAAAATTTGATCAAAACTGTTTACAAATATTTCTAATTTCTAATTTAACAAAATAAAATATAAAAATAAAATAAAGATAGAATTTTTAGAATACTAAAATAAAAATAAAGTTAGAACAAAAATACAATAGGTAACATATCAATATAAAATAATACATTTGGGGGGGATTTTAAAAGGATTACATGCGTAATATACGCGCGTAACCCTTTTAAAACCCTCCTGCGTGTGCTGAGCCTATTTTGCATAGGCTAGGCGACGCGAGCAAGCCCCGGGATGCGCGGATGTTCCGGGGCTTGAAAAAGGGGGCGGGGAGTGGGTGGGGTGGGGTGGGGCCAGAGTCTCCAGGCACAGCGGCCATTTGCTGCTGTGCCCGGGATCACTGGCCGGCTGTTGGCCGGCGCGCACAACCTACGCCTGCCCAGAGGCAGGTGCAACTTAGAACTTAACGGTTTTGGGGGGGGTTTAGGTAGGTCTGGGGGGTGGGTTAGGTAAGGGAAGGGAGGGGAAGGGAAGGGGGGGAAGGTGGGGGGAGGCGGAAGGAAAGTTCCCTCCGAGGTCTCTCTAATTTCAGAGCGGCCTCGGAGGGAACGGAGGAAGGCTGCGCAGCTCGGCACGCGCAAGTTGCACAATTGTGCACCCCCTTGCGCACACGACCCTGGATTTTATAGCATACATGCGGCTGCATGTGCATGTTATAAGATCGGGTGTAGATTGTGTGCCGGGTTGCGCGCACAAATCTACGCCTGCGTATAATTCTTAAAATCCCTTTATATCTGCCATGATGTTTCTATGTTCTATCCTGGTCTGTGAAATAAGTTGATATGTATGGTACAAAATTTAAACAAATCTCATACTTTTCTTTCAGTCTCTCGCGCGCGCGAGGATGTCCATCTTGAGCGCTCAGCTCCAGGAAGCCTGGCCCCGCCCGTGCTGCTGACGTCACGCCCAAGTCCCGATATAACCGGCGCTCAAACTCTCTCTCATCGCCTTGCAACGAGGTTCACAACTCCATAGTTATTCTTAGTTGCGTTCCTGGTGGTCTCCACGTTGCCTGCTTCCAACTCCGGTTTGCTTCCGACTCCGCTTCTGCCTGCTGCCTGCCTCAGACTCCGGTTTGCCTCTGACTCCGCTTCTGCCTGCTGCCTGCCTCCGACCCCGGTTTGCCTCTGACTCCGCTTCAGCCTGCAGCCAGCCTCTGACTCTGGCCTGCTACTGACTCCGCTTCAGCCTACAGCCCGCTTCAGCATCCGGTTTGCTACCGACTCCGCTTCAGCCTACAGCCCGCTTCAGCATCCGGTTTGCTACCGACTCCGCTTCAGCCTACAGCCCGCTTCAGCAGCCGGTTTGCTACCGACTCCGCTTCAGCCTACAGCCCGCTTCAGCATCTGGTTTGCTACCGACTCCGCTTCAGCCTACAGCCTGCTTCAGCCTCCGGTTTGCTACAGACTCCGCAGCCGCCCGCTGCCCTGCCTTCAGCCGGCCCTCGGCTCTGTACAGCCGGTCCCCTGCCTTCCGGGTACCTTGGACTTCCTATCCTTCTTGCTTGCTCTGGTCCCGGTCTAAACCTATCTCAGCCCCTGGACTTTCTGTCTCAATTCCAAGTCCCGAGGACCCGGTGCCCTACGGGCTCCTCCCAGGGGGTCCCTGGTTCCTGGGTGAACACCTCCTGCTTGTGGCTCCGCCCCCCCCCGGCCTACCCTGTCTCCCTAGGTAGGCCGGCCCAAGGGTCCACTATCTCTCCAGCAGTGTCCAACTGCAACAGCCTCTTATATGTTTTTGTACAGCACTGTGTACACTGAGTAGTGCTACTGAAATAATAAGTAGTAACAGTTGTAGTGGTGGCGGCAGAGATACCTTGTTAATCAGAATGTTCTTTTTTGTTGGCTATGTCTGTCAAGACCATAGAAGCTACAACAAGTTTATGTATAGCTCTGTCAGATAATTTCATCTCAATAAAATGCTTATTGAGCAATAACAGTTTTAGCTGCAATATGGCAGTATCCATATTAAGAACATAAGAACATAAGACATGCCATACTAGGTCAGACCAAGGGTCCATCAAGCCCAGTATCCTGTTTCCAACAGTGGCCAATCCAAACATTAGATAGATCACAAGCTACAATTGCTTATTAATTACCATCATAGCAGTGTATGGATTTATCCTCTATGAACTTATCCAAACCTTTTTTAAACCCAATAACACTAACTGCTATAACCACATCCTCTGGCAATGAATTCCAGAGCTTAACTATGAGCTGAGTGAAAATTAATTTTCTTCTTCTTCAATATTATTTTTTTCTGACTCCATATTTCTTGGTTCAGGTAGAACACAACTCCTTTAAGGGTGACCTGGGTTGGTTCCTACAATCTCCTCCTCAGGTCTTTTAATTTATTTTTAATACTTTTCTCACAAGTTTTTCCTTCCCACCCCCAGTTAAATTAAAAGTTCATAAAATGTTATAGAAATTGTTGCATAAATTTAAAAACTGTTATTTTTTTAAATTTTGAGATATTTTTTTTTGTGTAAAGCATTACCCTGTGGGAGGGGCCACATAAATATCTCCACTTCTCAGCTGTATGTTTTAGAAGGGCATGTGTAACATGCTCACACAACTAAAGGTTCTCTCAGGGATGAGTGGGAGAGGCTGTAGCAGAAAATAAAAATGACACACAATAACATAAAAGTCACATTGTATTACTATTCAAGTAATGCTTATAAAATCAGTGCATGAACATTTACATAGCACATTTGGATTCTAATACTTTATAGGGAATAGAGGCACATGGCATTGCAGTTTAAGAAAAGTTTATTAGCATTGGAAGACAAATGAAATCAGCTTTTTGTAAGTTGTTTCAAAAAAACCATTAAGCCCACCCCAAGTCTCAGTTCAGGTCACTTGCAGAATATTTCAAATATCTCACCTAAATTCTGCCCAGAAAAATAGCATCCATTAAATCTCACGTGGTCTTTGAATCCTTTTTACAATCTCCTTTGCAGTCTGATGATTGATGAAGCATCTGCTGCTTGGGAAGCATACCACATGGATCCAGGGTTAACTTATCTCATGAATAAAATGTCCAAACTCTCACACAAAAGAAAAATAATAATTCCCTCTCTGCTCTATATAAAATTGGAACAAATCTTCTGAATGTCCCTACAAATGAGTCAGCCTGATACTGAATATGTGCAGATACCATTCTTAATACTGTTCTTCTAGCAAAAAATAAATCAAAAGGTCAGGAATCATTTAAAAATCATCTTTCTTTCCTTCACCACAAAATAACAAACAACTATGAGGTCCATATTCAACAGCATTTAGCAGGCTAACTCCGAAGTTAGCTGGCTAAATTACTATTTGGGAACTTAACCAGCTAAATTCTAGCCAACAAATAAGATAAACAGCTAGAATTTAACCAGCTAACAGGGTTAGTCATCAAAATGCATTAGAGCCCTAACGCCATAATGCAGGCATTATTGCATTTCATGCTGATCATGCAAATATCCAAAATTTATTCAAGTGGGTGAAATGAGAAGTACTAATGCTGCACATGATGCATACTATCACTACACCTTATTTTCTAGCATTATGCCTGTGATAGCTATGTGTCGTGACTGAAATGGGATTTTTTTTACAAATGAGAGAGAGAGAAACTTTGGGGTGACAAATATATTAATCATCTATTTAAACCACTATAGGAGGGTCATCTAATAACTCAAGGTGAAGTTTTGGTGGTGGCCTAGAGTTTGGGAGGCAGTTTTACATGTACAGTCAGAAGCACGAACAGCACAGTGCACATCTGTGAAGATTTGATGTGATTTGGAATGAGGAAAGGTACACAAAGATGAGATTTGTACAATGTACTCTCACCCTAGCATGATAACACCCAGGTAGAAGGTCTGAATATGGACCTCTATCTGTCTCAGAACTGCTATATAAACATATTTCTTTAAATAATGGCTGCAAAGAAAACTTACCACTATCAGAAACTGCTATTACTTTAATTCCAGATAGAAGTTTATCAGGCAAACTTTAAGATAGGCATGAATATTCAGCAGCTCTGTTGCATTGCTGAACATCTCATTAAAGTTAGCCATATAAGTGTATTTGGCTAATTTAGACACCTGGAGAGTGGCTGAATTTGGATCTCATAATGATTATTGCTTTTTATCTTAGTTTCACAAGTAAAGAATCCTTACATACTTCTACAGAAGAGTTCTGAGTCATTTCTGCTTCACAGTAAGTGTTAATCTTGGAGTCTTGCAGCTCTCTGCTATACACACCCAGTTCTGACCTTATACAAGTAGATTGGGCCAGAGAGGTATGGAGAAAAAGAAAAATCTATCAGGTTATGGGTCCAGAGAAAGCTGCAGACCATGGGAGAAAGATTCTGAATCAAGCAATGGTTATACAAGGAAATGCAGAGAATGGTATAAGCCCAAAGAAAGTTGCAAATAACAGAATCCCTGCTAGGAAACAATGAGTAGAACAAAAGAAAGCAATTAACTCAGAAAGCATCACTTTCAGCCTATACCTCAGAGCATTTAAAACTAGATCCCCTGTCTTACTGTGGCAATTTTTCAAGCAGCAAGAATTAATAAATTCAGTGGTAGATTTTTAAAATTCTTCAGGAATTACGTGGCAAATTTGCATAATTTTGCATAAAGATTCACACCTCTGACCATGCAAAAAGTCAATTATTTATTGAAAGCATTCATATTGTTTGTTTTTAACAATATTTAAACTGCATACAAATAAAAAATGTACCAAATTCAAAATCTAAAACTTATAAATTACATACTTTTAACTGTGAAATATCACTTTTGTTTTAAACTGAATTAGTGCAACCATTCGTTTAATATTTTCTTGCTGTTTTTCAGAGTATATGAGCGTATGTATGCTGAAAATGCCCTCAGGATCAGCAGTTTGTCACCAACCCCTTAGAATCTCTTCTCCACTGGAGAAGCACATTTTCAGGCTGCTCAGTCCCTTTAACAAGATTTCAGCTGTGGGCCGTGGGACTGCCATCACGCAGAATTTGCATGGACAACTAAGCTGTGGTATTTTACCTGGAAGTATTCTACTGCCAGGGAGAATACCATGGAGTTTACTATGCTGCAAGGTCCAGTAAAACCCTGTAGTATTTTCTCTAATAAATGATCCTCATTATTTGCAGCAGCAGCCCTAAAACATGAAGTTGATCTACCAGTTATGTTGTGCCGGAGGTGGACCCTTGGGCCGAGGTGGGGTTGACGCTACCCATAGGAAGGATCCTATGGGTCCCCACCATCGGCAGGTGAAGTGGGCTGAAGGGCGGAGGCCGACTGGCACTTCTCCAATACCAGCCCTTGTTCCCCGCGGGTTGAGCCTTTGGGTACATGGGCCGGCTGGGCTTAGGTGGGCCTCCGTATGTCTTTGTCGATGGAGAGGTAGAGAAGTCAGCCCAGAGGCAGCAACAACAAAATTGGGAAGTCTGTACTGGACGAGGCAGATCCCGGAAATCCGGGCACCATTAGAACCAAAGTCAGACCGGGGTGCCCGAGCAAGGACAGGCCGAAGCCTGAATAGGCCACGTCCAGGACGTATACTGTAGAGGCGTTGTAGAGCAAGCTGGAGTCAGGGCCGGTGGCAATCAAGGAGCAGTGGCAAGACAAGGCTGAAGTCTGAGCTAGGAGAAAATTAGTAGCATAGTCAGGCAAAGCAGAAGTCTGGGCTAGGAGAAGATCAATAGCGTAGTCAGGAAAAACAGAGGTCTGGGCTAGGAGAAGATCAGTAGCATAGTTAGGCAAAGCAGAGGTCTGGGCTAGGAGAAGATCAGTAGCATAATCAGGAAAAACAGAGGTCTGAGCTAGGAGAAGATCAATAGCGTAGTCAGGCGAAGCAGAGGTCTGGGCTAGAAGAAGATCAATGGCATAGTCAGAAGAAGTAGAAGTTGGGTCCAGGGAAGATCAATGGCATAGTCAGACGAAGCAGAGGTCGGGTCCAGGAGAAGATCAATGGCGTAGTCAGATGAAGCAGAGGTCGGGTCCAGGAGAAGGTCAATGGTGTGGTCAGATGAAGCAGAGGTCGGGTCCAGGAGAAGATCAATGGCGTAGTCAGATGAAGCAGAGGTCGGGTCCAGGAGAAGGTCAATGGTGTGGTCAGATGAAGCAGAGGTCGGGTCCAGGAGAAGATCAATGGTGTGGTCAGGTGAAGCAGAGGTCGGGTCCAGGAGAAGATCAATGATGTGGTCAGATGAAGCAAAGGTCGTGTCCAGGAAGTCAATCTGAAGGAAGGCAAGGAATCAGGAATGCAGGAACAAAGGAGAACAGGAACAGGAACTTGCAGGGATCAGGAACCAGGAACGCAGGAGAATCACCAGGAGGCAACGACGTACATGACCAGTATGGAGACCTGTTGCAAAGGTGACTATCAGGAGCTGAGCCCAGCCTTATATACTGGAGCTTCAGCGATGTCATCATCCGAGGACGCGGCCAAGTTCCCGCCATGGGCACTTCATAAGCAGCAGTGATGTACGTGCGCATGCCTAGGGAGGGGCTCGGTGCTGACTGGCGATGTCTCTCCGTTGGCCACGTGGAGAGACCTGTCGCGGAGCATAGAGGCCTGTTGCAGTAGCTGGAGCACCAGGGGTGGACCGAGGATGGAGCCGATGACCCACCACCGCCAGAGACGTGGAACTAGATGCTGGATTTGGCAATGGAAGGAGAGAGGACTGGACCACGGGCCTGCCACGGCCGGCACACGCAACAAGTTATTATAGTTTGCCTATTTGCAGGAGAGAATGGTGACATAGCCCTTGGCCATTTTGCATTCACTCAGGTATGCTATATCATGTGGAAAGGCTGGGCTTGTCATCAGCAGAGCAGCAAACATACATGTTCAGAGATGCCAACACAGAGAGTGGACACTCAACAGATGCTAAGATGGAGGAAGAGAAGAAGAATGAGTCCATCATGTCCTTCGTGATTCACTGTCACAACAGCATTTACCAGAGGAGAAGCAAGATGCCACCTTCTATGGTAGAGGCAGAATGCTTGTGAGTAGAGGATGATGGTTCAATATGAAAAGACTGCCAAACTACTCGAAAGCATGCATGGTGAGTTCAGTCATACTGGAGATATACTGGAGCACATGCTGTTTAGGACGGATTCTGGGCCCACTCATGGCTTTCTTCCCCCTCTTCCTGCAGGGCCCATTTAGGGCTCTCTTCCCCCTCTTTCTCCCATCCCCCATGCTACCAGCTTTCAAGAAGCTTCATGGCTTCTTTTTCATGCTCTCTCCCTTAAGCTGGCAGCACCATCAGAGGCAGTGTCAGCCCTCTGATGTGTAGTTGTTGCATGGTTCACCTAAGGGAGCCAGTAACAACTTTGAAAAGCAGGAGCCAACTCACAGATAAGCATACTGCATATGTATGTGTATATCTATCTACTGAGCACTTATCAGATTAAACTGCAAATATATATTCTCTTAGTTTAAAAATGTCTTTGTATCAATGTATTCCTCATGTAGACAGCCTGGTCGTGGGCAAGGAATTGTATCTCTTACAGTTTCCCTTCTCTTTTGGTTGCCTTCTCCATCATTTGCTTTTCTATGTTAGTTAACTATGGGTTTTTACTCTCAGAAGGCAGGTCACATGTTTTGGTAAGATTTTGTAGTATGCAGCAGGCCTTAATGGAGCTGTATAAAAGACATCCCTCTTATTTGTCCAGGCACCTAAAGTGTTTTTTCAATAGGCTAAAAGTGTTCTTTATGGTTGTAGCACTCATCTGCTGGACTCTCAAAGCATGTTAGGGGGATCAATAGCCAGGTTTTGAGGGATAGCCTTTATCACTCATCAGAAAGAAGTTAAAGAGGAAGAGTATTAGAGAAGCATAAGTGGAATGCAGTGTTACTGGGCCTTGGTGAAGCTTGAGTGGTTCTCCTTGAGAAGTTACAAGACCTGTTAGAAGCTCAGTGACATAAAAGAACAATAGTTAGTTGGAGACTAGAGGATGTGTGAGCTGCATACATACCTAGAAGCCATCTCGATGATGTGATCATTCTCAAATCATGAATGCCTAATTGTGACATAATGTAGGCATCATGGCAGAAGGAGGGAGTGGAAGCCCTTGTGGTAGCATTGGCAAGCCTTACTCCCAGCAAGTGGCCAGATTGATGAAAAGAGAGCAATGTCATAAAATTCTCTCATGGTTGGCTGTTGGTGCTGTCTATCATCAGGAAAAAAAATTATATTGATTTGCTGTCCTGAGAAAACACTCAAAAACTGTGCAATACACAGCAAAATGGCTGGCTGGCTTATTCCCACGGTGACCCCCAGAGCTGCCAGGAAGCTGCCGGTAACAAAAAAGGCTAGGGTGTAGTGACTTTGAGGCAGACTATCAATGTGTGACTTCTCTGTGTGGAAAGGTGCAGATTCTCTTTCAATTGTTGGCAGAGATATAAAATGGTTTCCATATTAAACTTGAACTTGTGCATGATTTGCTTGTCATTCAGGTCCAACAACTGCGTTCTGAGCCTATACATGGGGTTATTTCTACTCCTCTGTTGTTTTTCTCTCAGCTAACATAGATTCCACTAAATTTATGCATTGATTGCACTCATTACTGTACTTGACACCACTTCCAGTTCCACCCTCATCAACCAACCACCAATTTTAACTTGATCCACCCCCAGTTGCACCCTGACCCATCACCAGTAACACTTTCATAATCACCAGTTTCGCCCTGTTTCAAAACCAATAACACTTTCACTCACCACCAATTATACTATGAACCACCATAGAACAGACACAGCCAACACCACCATATCATCAGCTACCAGCAGCACCCTTCAGCCACCATCAGTACACTCTCTAGCACCATGAATACACCCTCAGCCAGCTTGACACAACCTCAGCCATATACACTCTTCAATTATACGCTCCCACACTCTGAAGCACTCAAAAATGGAGTCCGAGAAAGCAAACATACAAGACATTAAGTGACAAACAGAAAAGACAGACACATTGACAAACACTTAAGAAATTGAAATACCAAAGAAGTAATTACAAAAGGATAAAATAATTCTACACATAACACAACTCCAAGCATTCTCCAACAATTCCCACCAGTCTCCATTCTGCAGCACTAGCAACCACTCCGTGCAACTGGCCGCAAAACAAAAGTGAGATTTAAATTCCACAGCTTAAATAGCAAGGGTAAAAGTGTCCATTCATGTTTGAGGATGTGTGTGTGTACTCCATTTATAAAATATGCTTCTTGGTCAAATGCTATGTATTTTTCTTGACTTTGCTCACCTTATGCAAGAGAAAAGAAAAGAATTACTAACTCTTAGGTCAAAGGTTATCTCTATAAGGTGTTACTTTGTTTTGAGATATCCCTGCAAATGTGTTGTTAGATATCAAAATGATTGTTTCATTATTTTTCTCCCAGAGCATCTTAAGTCCTTTTTAAATGCTAGAAGTGCCTTAATTTCTTCTTTGGATTCCCATTAGGTCTAGCTTTTGATCTATATTTAGGAAATCACCGTATTTCACTTTAAGCTTATTTACTTTAAAATTTTGTTTTTCTTGTATTCTCCTATTTTTTTTTGTCTCTCTTCTTGCGGAATGTTTACTTTTGGAGATGTAAATATTTCACTGTTTTAATTTTTGTTAAGAATTTGGATATTATGAATATTTTTCTTTCTTCCCTTTGATGTTGATTTAATTTCCCTATTTTCTGTATGCAGGGAATATTGTACTGTATAAATTGTAAATTCAATAAATATAAATATTTATATTTGTAAATATGCACCTACTTCCAGATCCCATCCCAAAACACATTCATGACATTCTCCTTGTATATGCATATTTGTCCACATGGCAAAGACCGTATGTATGTACTCCCTACCTTCTAAAAATTGGCTTTCCATGCACACAGTCTACTTATATGTGTATACTGTATGCTGCTTTTAATCACATAACCCTAGTGTAAGTCTTTGAAAATTAACTCCTTAATGCAGTGGTTCTCAAGCTTTTCCCATTGTGACACACCTGACTGACAATGCTCAGGTGCATGGCATACTGCACTCTGTACCCTGCAGCTGAACTAAAAATATATCCTAATTATCATTTTACTGTTATAAACAGCATAAAAGAAAGAAAAAATATTCTTAATTAATTTTTTACAAGCTGTTATTAAGATTTAGTGAAAAAACTAAATTAAATTTCTGCCTACTTCATCAGGGAGAAATGTGGAAGTGATGTACTGCACATAGTTTTTTGAAATGGAATTGAAGGGTAAAAAAAATCTCTTATGCATCTCACTGTCAACATTAAAATATTTTTACCTATTCTGGAGTTACCCCTTCAACTATCTGATGCATTTTTTGAAGTGCCTGATTAACATTTTATGTTAAATATCTATCCAAAGTGTTAGTATAGTGCTACGAAAGTAATTAGCAGCTTTCTGTGACTTTTTCCCCAAAGGTCCAATTTATAGAATGTTATCAGGACATTAAGAAAAACAATCTGAGTAGCTCAAAGATGTCTATAGCAAGAAGGAAAGAGAGAAAGTTTTCATGTTTCTTCATTTTACATTGTGCGCTGTCACTGTCAGGAGCACTATCTCTAAAACTTCAGCAAATAAGAAGCTATTATGTGCCATATCTTATCTTAGCCAAGCACCAAGCTCAGGCAAGTGTTTTATTTATAAGTTTATATTATCTCTTTTCGTTCTTTGCTGGGCTCTCTGGATTTCAAACAGACTCTGAAAGAACGTCTATGGCGCCTACTCCTTTCCCTTGCTTGCACAAGGGAAATGAATCCATGGGTAACACTAGTGCTCTGTAAACATAAAACAAAAGCATACTTATTACTTAACTCCATCATAATGTATAAAGCTCCATCGTGATGTGTAAAGCTTTATGACAGCAATCAGCAGTTTCAGTCAAACTAAAACATTTTGTAGCCCCCCTCTCGGTTTTGGAGCCACATATAATCAGAGAGCTACAGCAAAATCTTAGGGCCACGGTTTCCTGTCCTGGACATCATATTTGCTCAGAACTCATCAGACTTCTGCCCTGGGTGCCAGAGTTCACCGGTGGGGAACATATATTTTTTATTTTTTTTTATTTAAAAAGTATTTATATACCGTTTTTTAAAAAAGAAATTTTATCAAAAACGGTTCACAGATTTAAAACCAAAAATAAA
This sequence comes from Rhinatrema bivittatum, assembly GCF_901001135.1. Lineage (NCBI taxonomy): Eukaryota > Metazoa > Chordata > Amphibia > Gymnophiona > Rhinatrematidae > Rhinatrema > Rhinatrema bivittatum. Next base: position 597,619,836 of record NC_042615.1, read on the forward strand.
ATATATACACTTCTAAGGCTCTTAGTGCCATGGTGGGGATCTGTGTCACAATCAGCTGCTCTATACAATTTACAGAGGAGGCTGGGAACTACACAGTTAAGAAAGAAGTTGGGAACTACAGACCAGTTAGCCAGACCTCTGTAGTAAGCAAACTAATGGAATTGCTGTTAAAACAGAGGCTAGTTTAATTTTAGGAATCCAATGGACTGCAAGATTTGAGGCAGCATTTCTTTCCAGAGGTAAATCTTGTCAGATGAATCTGATCAATTTCTTTGATCGGGTTCCTAGAAAATTGGATCAAAAAAGAGTTCTAGATATTGTGTAGGGATGTGAATCGTGTGCCCGATCGTTAAGACGATCGGGTTCGGCTAGAGGGAGAAAAAAATCTGATCGGTGGTGATGTGAATCGGAATCGGTTCTGATTCACATCGTTAATTTTTTTTAGTGAGGCCCGACCCTTTAAAATTGACCCCTTACCTTCCCCCACCCTCCCGAACCCCCCAAAACTTTTTACAAGTACCTGGTGGTCCAGTGGGGGTGCAGGGACCGATCTCCCGCTCTTGGGCCATCGGCGCCATTTTGGCTGCCACTCAAAAATGGCACCGATGGCCCGATAAAAAAAAACAACCCACCCGACCCTTTAAAAATGACCACTTAGCTTCCCCCACCCTCCCGATCCCCCAAAACATTGTAAAATTACCTGGTGGTCTAGTGGTGGTCCCAGGAGCGATCTCCCGTTCTCGGGCCGTCAGCTGCCACTCATAAAGATGGCGCCGATGCCCTTTGCCCTTACCATGACAAGGTATCCGTGCCATTGGCCGGCCCCTGTCACATGGTAGGAGCACTGGATGGCCGGCGCTGGGCGGGGCAGGGTGGTCCGGGGTGGGGGCAGGGCCAGAGGCCTCTGACACAGTGGCCATTTGCGGCTGTGTTGGAGGAGTGCATGCCAGCAGGCTGCCGACATGTGCAATCTGCCTCCAGGCAGGCGCAAAAGGTTAGATAATTTTTGGGGGGGATTAGAGAAGGGATAGAGGGGGAAAGGTTAGGAGAAGAGGAGAGAAGATTAGGGGGTAAGCAGCACGGCTCGGCGCACGCAAGGTGCACAATTGTGCATCCCCTTGCGAGCGCCGATCCCTGATTTTATAACTTGTGGGCAGAATAGCATAGGAGTCACAGCCCACTTTTCTGGTCATGGGGAAGACAACCTCCTATAGCAGTCACTGTACACTGTTAAATGGTCGTGATCAGACAACTACCATAAGAACATAAGAACATGCCATACTGGGTCAGACCAAGGGTCCATCAAGCCCAGCATCCTGTTTCCAACAGTGGCCAATCCAGGCCATAAGAACCTGGCAAGTACCCAAACACTAAGGGGCAGATTTTAAAACCCCTGCTCGCCGGCGCACCTATTTTGCATAGGCCGCCGGCACGCGCAGAGCCCCGGGATGCACGTAAGTCCCGGGGCGGCGTGTCGGGGGTGTGGCGGGAGCGTGGCGGGATGACGCGGCGTTTAGGGGGTGGGGCGCGGTGTTTCGGGGGCGGCGACGTGGGTGTGGTTTTGGCCTGGGGGCGTTCCGGGGGCGTGGCCGCGGCCTCCGGAACAGCTCCCGGGACCTGACCACGGAGCGGGGCAGCCAGCCGACGCGCGCAAACTTACGCCTGCTTTGCCGACAAAGGTAGGGGGGGGGTTTAGATAGGGCCGGGGGGGGGGGGGGGTGGGTTAGGTAGGGGAAGGGAGGGGAAGGTGGGAGGAGGGCGAAGGAAAGTTCCCTCCGAGGCCGCTCCGAAATCGCTTTATTTTGAAGATGTGCAGTTCAAAAATCACATAACGGTATACAAAAACTAGACCAACAACTTGACAATCAAAACAACATTTGTTATGTAGATCTTCATTTTAACACTGTCTTCCACCCCTATATTCCGTATGGAACATCTCTAGCTAACCAATACTCTCATCCAAAACATTCATACCACACACTTTCCACCCATACAACCATCTTTGTCAACCATCTGACTCTGCCCTCCCCCCCCCCCCCTCCCCTTCCCCTGACAGACCCAGAAGCCCCAGGGCTCACCTACAGAAATAGTATCTAGAAACTAGAAAAAATGTGCGTTATAGTCCCTCTCAAAGTTTGGTCACAAATGAAGCTTTTAAATACCACCTAACATGGTAGCCTGCTGTGATCAAGTGACTTTGCAAGTCTGAGGAAAGAAGAGAGTAATATGAAGCTCAACAATCAGCGTATGTTTTGATTGTCAAGTTGTTGGTCTAGTTTTTGTATACCGTTATGTGATTTTGAACTGCACATCTTCAAAATAAAGATGATTTTGCAAAACAAAAAAAAGAAAAATAATTACTGCACCATCTTAGCACAGATAATTTAACTCCATGATATTTGGGTGGGGGGGGGGAGAGAGAGAGAGAGAGAGACAGACAGACAGACAGAGACTCTAGGGTACCACACATAGCAGTCAACTATTTATAATGATCTGGGAAGGCCAGCTAGTAACTCCAGGTGAGGAATTGGTGGTGGTCTAGGGATTTGTGGCCAGTTTTACATGCAGAGTGAGACGTACGAACAGCATAGTAGACCTCGGTGAAGATTTGATTGATTTGGAATGAGGAAAGTCAGACTAAGATGAGGTTACTTCAATGTTCTTTTACCCTAGCTTGATAGTACCCTGGTAGAGAGTTCATCAAGCTAGGGTGACAGAGCATTGTAGAAATCTCATCTTTGTGCGACTTTCTTCATTCCAAATCATATCAAATCGTCACCGAGATCTAATGTGCTGTTCGTATGTCTCACTCTGCATGTAAAAAGGCCCCAAAACCCTAGACCACCACCAAATCCTCACCTCAAGTTACCAGCTGGCCCTCCTATAGCAGTATAAATAGTTGACTACTAGGTGTGCCCCCCCCCCAGGGTCTCTCTCCCTCCCCCCTCTCCTTCCCCATGCCTGAAACCGAATTTGTGATATTTATCGCAAATTGTGTTTCGAGCATATTGTACAGCTTAACACCAGAAACAAAGGTGAGGTTATTTCCAGCATTAAACGTGTATGTTACACTATTGCACACTGTGATAATGCCCCTCATTTTCATTGATTCTTCCCTTTGAATAAATTTGCATTCTCATTGTGATAACTATTGCTCGCATTAACGCCATAATGCATTTTGGTAAATTACCCTGTACGCATGAAAAAAATGAAAGTAATCGATCTCTGCCCTGCACTAACACTGCTCAAACTATTCAGCTGTTCACTCTCCCTCTGCATCCGTCACCCCAACCTTACTTCTTCCACTGTCTTAGGCACTAGTCACCAGACCATGGACATGTTAAGGTGGGCTGATTGTCCAGCTGTCCTGAAGCTGCAGCCTCCTCACAGCCTAACTGAGGGAGGTGAGAGGCAAGGAGAGTTTGATGGTTGGCGTGAGGAAAAGTTTTTGCTGCTGCTGCTGCTGCTCTCTACATTCCACCACTGCCATATTTCCTAGGGCAGTGTTTCCCAACCCTCTCCTGGAGGCACACCTAGCAGGTCAGGTTTTCAGGATTGCCGCAATAAATATGCATGAGATTGATTTGCATACCCTGGGTCTCCAATGTATGCAAATCTCTCTCATGCATATTCATTATGGATATTCTGAAAACCTGACTGGTTAGGTGTGCCTCCAGGAGAGGGTTGGGAAACACTGTCCTAGGGCATTCTGTGGCCAGTGCCACAGTAAACTACCTGCTCCCTCAATCAGTGACTCAAGGGGTTGGGGTACCAACAGAAAGAAGGCTTTATTATTTATAATTTTGGGGTCTCTCTAGGGTTGCCAACTGGCTCCAGATTTTCAGGACAGGCTGATCTGGTCCTTATTTTATCCCATTGCATGCAGGGACTTGTAGTTCTGACTTCCCTTTTGCAAGAACAAGACTGCAAGTCCCTGCATGCAATGGGATAAAACCAGGGCTGGATCAACCTTTCCTGAAAATTTGGAGCCAGTTGGCAACCCTAGGTCTCTCTTTAGTGTGACTTGAGCATTGCATTTGATTTACCACATGTATTGCTGTTTTCTTGACTCCAGTCTTCCCTCATTAGTGACAGGTCTTTCTTGCTTTTCGCTCATTACCATCTGACCATTTGTCTAGTCAGTACTCAAAGAAGCATTAAAGGGACTCAAGTGTCTGCCTTGCTCCAAGCTGATTCAACTGATTGTCAGGATGGATCATAAAATTCTCCTGTTTAGCAGCATTTGAGATTGGAGTTTGCTTCACAGTCGGTCTATTTTATAACAGCATTATTCTAAAGATTTGCAAAGACCATATAAAAGCATCAAAGTATTCAGTGAAAAATTAACATAGTAATAGGAGAGTGCTAATACAAAACTGAAATCTTTTGTATTTTACCCAATATATTGTGTGCCTCGTTTTAGCCATGCTATTGACCTATGTTGCTGTTGGCATTGTACAATTTAAATTGAGCCTTTTTGACTGATTTCCTGCTGCACCACATCTTTGAAAACTGACTGAATAAATTGTTTTGCTCTCCAGGCCTTGAGCTTATCTCCTGTTAGATCTCACCATCTGCTATTACTTGTCAGTTATGGAAGCGGAAATTTTTCAGCCTTTTTTCATAGATTCCCCAGTATTTATTGCTTGCTACTCTTCTGTTTCCAATTCAAGAATCATCTGATTTGATTTGATGATATCTGTGCTGAAACTGATGTTTTTAATGGATTATTCCCCCCCTCCTCCTTCTCTGTCATTCTATTTGTAAATGATGACTACAGCACCAATGGCACTTGCAGCCGCTTAAGTGCATTTTTAAAAATATCTCCTTTTGTGAAATACAGAAGGTGACCTAACTCATGGAAAGTGTACCTGATCTACAGATTAGAGCACAGGAGTGGAAGGGACTGTAAAACAATTATTAGGATAATGGACTATGTTCAACAAAGAGTTTTTAATGTGATTTGTTAACATGTTATATGTACACAAATTTCTGTGCCACTGTTGTATTTTGGACTTTTTTGTTATCTCCCAATTTGGACATTTTGAAAACTGCCCTCCTTAGTGGATAATTTTCCAAGCCATTTACCTGAGTGTAAATACCAAAAACCGGCCTGTCCCAAAACTGCCTACATCTGCCTAGCAAAACATGCATTCGGGCTTCCTGGACTTTAGTCAGTTGAAAAAAGGCAGCATTCCTTGTGGGACTGGAAAACAGCATAAATACATACAATCTGCAAAAAGCACAATCACTATTTCATGCTCCCCTCCTCTCCCTTCCTTTGCTGCATGCATGAATAGCAGGTGCAAATTTTTAGCATGCATATTTTACACTAATTAGTTTCCAAAAAGAAATTATCCAGCTAGTTTTTCTTTAAAAACTAGCTGCATGTATTCTTGATGAAATTACCCAGGCTATTTGATATTTGACCTTTAGTCACTAACTCCAAGAGTGTGTTACAAGAATACAGTAGGTCATTAAAAAAAAAACTTACAGAGACAATTTAGGGGCAATTTTCAAACTGTCCTCAGGTAACTTTCATCTGCAAGCTTTCTCCAGTTTTCAAAAGGAACACGAGCATACTTTCCTTAGAGGTCGGCTCTTGGACCACTTCTGGTCAATATTTTTGTGAGTGATATTGCAGGGGCAGGGGATTTAAAAGGAGAAGCTTGTCTTTTTGCAGAGTGGATATCCCTGGAGGAGTAGGCAGGGTGGGAAATGATCGAAGAAAGCTTGATGAGTGGTTGAATATTTGGCAGTGAAGATTCAGTGCGATGAGGTCCAGAGTCATGCATTTGGGGTGCAGAAATCCAAAGGAGATGCATGTGATGAGGGCCAAGAGACTGTTGGAGAGTGACTTCGAGGTGATAGTGTCTGACGAACTGAAGGAAGCAAAGCGATGTGACAAGGCAGTGACTAGGGTCAGAGGGATGCTGGGCTGCATGGAGAAGGGCATAACTAGCAGAGGGAAAAAGAGGTGATACTGCCCCTGTAAAGGTCTCTGGCAAGGCCTCCCCTGGAATAGTATATTAATTCTGGAGGATGTATTTAAAAAAGGAAGAGATAGGTTAGGAGTCCAGAGTAAGACAATCAAAATGGTGCAGGGTCTGCATCAAAAGCTATATGTGACTGAAAGATCTAAATATGTATACCCTAGAGGAGAAGAAGGAGAGACAAAGGGATATGATACAGACTTTCAAATATCTGAAAGGTATTAATAGTGCACAAAAATTAAACCTGAACAAGTTCAGGAAACGTTTTTCATGGAAGAGGTGGTGGATGCCTGGAATGCCCACCCAGAAGAGGTGGTGAAGACAAGAACAGTAGCAGAATTCAAAAGAGATTAGGATAAACACAGAGGACCGGATTTTCAAAGGGTTATGTGCGACGGGCTTATTTTCAAAAGGCCCGGTTTCGCGCGTAAAGCCCCGGGATGCGTGTAAGTCCCGGGCTTTACTAAAGGGGCGGGAAGGGGGAGGGGTGTGGGCAGGGTAGGGCGGTCTGGGGGCGGGGGCAGGGCCAGAGGCTCCAGGCACAGTGGCCATTTGCTGCTGTGCTTGGGATCGCGTGCCGACAGTCGGCCGGCGTGCACAACTTACTTCAACCCCAGGGCTGAAGTAAGTTTTGAAACCGTGAAAAAGAGAAAAAGGTAGGGGGGAAAGGGCGGAGGAGGAAGGAGAAGGGAAGGGAAGGTGGGGTGGGGGTTAGGGAATGGGGGAAGGCAGCGCGGCTTGACGTGGGCTTCTACAGCTAGAGCAGACCCTCATGCCCAGCAAGAAAGAATGAATAAATAAAGTTGGGAGGTTATGGTCTGGCCACCATCTGCTGGGATGGGGCCTTGTTATCCCAAGGGTAGCTGTACATAGTGGTAGTTACTAGTTACAACCCTAAACTCCTTGCTGGGTAGACTGGATTGACCAATTTGGTGTTTATTTGCTGTCATTTACTATGTTACTATGTTTCTCTTTGAAAACTGCGAAGGCATCAAAGTATATATATGGTTCTTTACATCTGATTTTCATGAGTCTAGAGTTTGCTAGAAAAGTAGATGCGCAGATTTGAAAATTGAATCTGTGTATATCCTCTTCCTCCCCAGACCTAAACCTGCCAAAGGGAATACTTCCTTTGAAAGCCCAAATGTCGTGGAACAAGACAGGCAATTTTAACTGCATTGAAAGAAGACAATTTTCAGACAGATGAGCTTATTAACATAGGCAGAATTTTTTAATTCATATAAATTGCTTTGAAAAATAACCTCTAAGTTTTTCCTCTTTTTATGTTCTGAAGATTTTAAGGACACCGATTTACTTCAGCAGAAGCGAAACACCTTTTGACTTGGGAAGGTGGGATTAAGCCAACCAAGCACTGACCTCTTCTCGGCCCTCCCTCTCAACCCTCCTGCCCCTCATGGTCTCTCTCTCTCTTCCTCCCCCAGTCACCTGTCTCTTTTCTGCTTTCCCCATCTTCCCCCTTCTCTCTTTTGCTCTCTCTCTTCACCTTTCACACCTCCTGTCTCTCCCCATTCCTCCCCTCTCTTTTCCCCTGCCTCACCCTCTCTCTCTCTTTCTTCATCCATTTGGTCCTCCTTCTCTTGTTCCATGTCGGTCAGCAGCAGAAAGAGGAGTGCATTAGTGCCTTAGGTCAAATTCTTCTCCTCCTCTGCCACTTGATCCAACTATTGCTTTGAACAGAGCAGCTGTACAGTCCTGTGTAGTTCAAATAAGTAATCGAACCCAGAGCTACAAAGATAGAGGACACAGCTGGGGTACCACTGCTCTCCTCCTCCTCCTCTTTCTCTTGCCACCGAACAGCTGCTGCCTACCCAATGTGGCTCAAGATCTGCGGAAAGGCTTAGATATTGATTTGGGCCTTGGCCCCATGTGCTCTTAAAATCAGCAGCCTGACCGAGCACAAGTGTGCTCTGTTCATCTCTATCTCCTGAAATATTTAGCAAATGGTATTTCCAAATTTGCATTTTATGAGAGGAAATTATTATGTATGATTTTAGCTTCTATCCTTTTTCCCTAGTGTCCGCCTAAAATTAACAATCCAAATCTGGTAAAGAGGTAGTTTTTCAAAGCTATATCCATAAGAAACACATGCCTTACCACAGAAAAGGGCTTATAGTTAATTGTCCTCCCTGTATGCAGGTAAAGTTATGCACATAGTGCTACTACATGCTAGAGGTGAGCAAATGAAATATTCCTTTTTATAAGTATGAGAGAAAAAATGTGTGAAGCTTGCTGGGCAGACTGGATGGGCCATTTGGTCTTCTTCTGCCGTCATTTCTATGTTTCTATGTTTCTATGGTTTGTTCATTCTTTTCATAGGACACCTGCGTGGTTCATTAGTTTCAAATGAAAAAAAAATGTTATTTGCTTTATTCATTCATTTCTTTTCATTAAAGTCTATAGGAGAAGCATTGCATTTCCAGAATTGGGGTTTTCCTATCAATTCAAATACAGTTGGTGGGTAGATATCATCAGAAGGGTGAAGGAATGCCAATGTACTAAGACTATGTCCACATGGCACCAAAAGTGGCATGAATAGCCTAAGGGAACCAGGAATGAAACAAAATAAGCCCTATTCTCCCTATTTTTTTAACTAATTTCAGTCAAATGCACATCCCAAATAAAAGGTCTATCTGAAAATTGTTCTACACTGCTCAGCTGAAAGCCTATCAGGCCAATACAGTAAAGTGTGTTCAGCTGAGTGCACTGCTTTACCCACGGTTGGACGCACGTGAAATTGAGCATCCATTTTCCAGACCCACTGACAGCCACCTCTCCTGGGCTTCCATTGCTAAGGAGGCACTAGGGGCTCGCTAATGTCCCTAGCACCTCCTTTTTAGCGTGACCTCTCATTTAAATATGATATAGGTGGCTGGGCACGTGTTAGGAAAGCAGGTGCTCAACACTGAGCAGCCGTTTTCCCTCGCACTTTACTGTATCGGCCTGTATGTGTGTTTACATAGCTTTACCACTTTTAGCTAGCTTTAAAAAAAGCATTCCTGGGGGTGAAGAGTTGTTCAGATCCAGGAAAAAAAAAAAAAACAGCACACATATCTGAGATTTAGAAATTACACATATAATCTCTCACTTTGAAACTTGCCAATTATCTGTTAGCAGGTACAATTACCTGCTAACAGATAATTGTACCTGCTTTTTGTGCAAGTAGATTTTCTATGGAAAATAATGCACATATTTATGTATTTATTTTAAAGATTTATATTCTGCCATACATAACTTTTGATCATCTGGGGGGATTACAGTAGACTTCAAAATAAATCTATGCTCATTATTTTCCAGTCCTGCCAAAACATGCCATTGGGAATACCTCCCCTAAATGTAGATAAAACAATGCATCATGAAACAATGCACATATTTTTTTTTACCCAATTGAGGAAGAGCAAATCTGAGACAGCCAATTTGCATGTGCAAATTGAGATTTACTAATGTATATGGCTTTGAAAATTCTCCTGTCTCCAGATTACTTATTCTGATATCCCCTGGGAAGTATTTACAGGCACCTGGCCAAAGACAAAAACAGCTGATTGCAAAAAAAACAAACAAAAAAAAAATAAGCAAAGGTTGGCCAGCTTACTACTGGCTCTTTAAACAGATGTTCCTAGAATTAGACCTTATGCTTAAAAACAAAATGCCATAAAATACGTCCTCCCTGAACCACAAAGATTTACATGACGCTTCAGCCAGAGAATCAGCTGACCAAGATTAAACACCAGATGCACCATTTTAAAAGAGCTAGGGATCATATGATCAATGTCTAAAGATGTTTATGTGGTTTTTGTCCTGCACAGGTGCAGAAACAATATCGCTGATCTGTGATTATTCACATTACATGGCTTTGACAATGGAAAAACAAAATGGGAAGGCTACCCAAAGAAATCCTGTGATATAAAGGATCTAGAAATTGTTACGTATAAGAAAAGCCACAAAAGAAACAGAACAGGAAGGCCTAAAATGACCACGGTACTATAAAAATGGACAAATCAAGCCTTGCATTAAGACCATATGCTGAGACATATTTAAACCCATAAATCCATGCACTCTCTTGCTGTTTTAATAACCAGTCCAGATTCCCACACCTGTTCGTAGACACACAGAGCTCCTCGGGGGTGTGATTAGCTTCCAACAAATATGTCACCAGGGGTGCAAAACCTACCTTCTTCCTAATGCAGCTTTTGTATTGAGTAATGAGACTATTCAGATCTCACATAGGATATGTTCTGCATCTGAATTTCCCTTAACTACATGTTTTTCACATAAAGGTTTCATAGAGGCATCAGTGCATGAACCTTATGACATTGTCTTTTCTCCTCAAGAGAGGCCCTTTTCCTTAAAAACATGTCAGACATATAACACTGTTAAATTTAATAACGTGTATAGAGTCCTTTTTATAGTATTATTGATGTTTTTCTATTGAAAGAAAATTAGGATGTGCAGAGACAAAGTATTTCATTGTGGTTCATTTATTTGTTTTGTAGCTAAAAGTCATTCACTTGGTTTGTTTCACATGAAAAGAAAATGTTTGTCCATTCATTTTATTTGTTCATTCACTTCCCTTTAAGGTCAAAGGGGGGCAGCAATGTAACCTATTATGGGCTCACAAATTGGGGTTTTCCAATCATTTCTAATTAAACATGGGTGGGCATCACCAGAAGGGTGAAAAGCACTCCAATGCATCAACACTATATTAACATGACACCAAAAGAGGCATGAATACTACAAGGACCTGTAATGGGGTAAAACAGTGCCAGCAGTAGAAGGAATACTCTGAGGCACCATGAAAGGCACAAAGCAGAAGGAAGAGAGACCAGAAAACCCCAAAGCTCAAAAAGAGAGGCAAAGGACACAAACATCAGTGTCATAAATCCTCCCAAGGCAGCACAAGAGAAGCAAAAACAGCACCATGTGTGGAATGAATAGCTCAAGGTACTCTGAGGAGAGAACAAAGCACCAAAAGTGGCAGGAAAGACCCCAAGACAGTGACTGCCTACAATCACTCATCATCCCACCATGCCCCACAAGCCTACACCCACTCTAACTGCTTCCCCATCCCCCATATACATCACCCTCCACGAAGACCACCCTTCTTCCACTATGTGAACCATCAAGCCCAGCGCAAATCCTTCCTCCCCATCCTCATCTCCCCCTTAACCCAGTTCCTTGGCCTCACCACACTATACATCATGCTATTTAACGCTCAATCCCTCACCAAAAAAACCCACATCCTCGTTGACCTCCTTCATGAAAACCTGAAATATGTGCAGTCACCGAAACCTGGCTAAAGGACACTGACACTAGGGATGTGAATCGTTTTTTCAAAAATCGTTAGAGTGCGCGATACAATAGAAATTCCCCCGATTTATTGTGAAAAATCGTTAATGGGTTAGTGTCCACTAACGGGAATTATTTGGGGGGAGGGCGGGAAAACCGGCACACCAAAACAACCCCTAAATCCACTCCAACCCTTTAAAACTAAACCCTTACCTTCCCCCACCCTCCCGAACCCCCCCAAAACTTTTTATGAGTACCTGGTGGTCCAGTGGAAGCCCCGGGACCGATCTCCTGCTCTCGGGCCATCGGCGCCATTTTAGCTGCCACTAATAAAAATGGCACCGATGGCCCAATAAAAAAAAACCCACCGACCCTTTAAAAATGACCCCTTTGCTTCCCCCACCCTCCCGAACCCCCCTCCCCCCAAAACCATTTTAAAATTACCTGGTGGTGCAGTGGGGGCGCGGGGAGCGATCTCCCACTCTCGGGCCATCGGCTGCCACTAATCAAAATGGCGCCGATGGCCCTTTGCCCTTACCATGTAACAGGGTATCTGTGCCATTGGCTGGATCCTGTCACATGGTAGGAGCACTGGATGGCCGGTGCCATCTTGTGCTCCTACCATGTGACAGGGGCTGACCATTGGCACTGGTAGCCCCTGTGACATAGTAAGGGCAAAGGCTATCGGCGCCATTTTGAATACTGGCAGCTGACGGTCCGAGTGCAGCAGGTCGCTCCCAGACCCCTGCTGGACCACCAGGGGCTTTTGGCAAGTCTTGGGGGACCCTCCTGACCCCCACAAGACTTGTCAAAAGTTCAGCGGGGGTCCGGGAGTGACCTCCTGCACTCGGACCGTCGGCTGCCAGTATTCAAAATGGCGCCGATAGCCTTTGCCCTTACTATGTCACAGGGGCTACTGGTGCCATTGGTCAGCCCCTGTCACATGGTAGGAGCACAAAATGGTGCTGGCCATCCAGTGCTCCTACCATGTGACAGGATCCGGCTAATGGCACGGATACTCTGTCACATGGTAAGGGCAAAGGGCCATCGGTGATATTTTGATTAGTGGCAGCCGACGGCCTGGGAGCGGGAGGACGGCCCGGAGTGGGAGATCACTCCCGGGACCCCCACTGGACCACCAGGTACCTGTAAAAAGTTTTTGGGGGGGTCGGGAGGGTGGGGGGAAGCTAAGGGGTTAGCTTTAAAGGGTCGGGGTGGGTTTTTGGTTTATTGGCTGGGACGCAGCCGATAAAACCGCAATCGGGCCCGATGGAAAAAAACTAACATGTGAATCGGAACCGGAATCCGAACCGATTCCGGTTCCGATTCACATCTCTAACTGACACTGTGATCCTGAACCAACTCCCCACACAAACCTATGACATCTTCTCCCTGCCCAGACCGAAAAAAAGAGATGGCGGCATACTCTTAGCAGCCAAAAAACCCCTCAAACTCAGGCCAATCAATATCTGTCCCCCTCCCAAGCTCAAAGTTGGCCTATTTAAATGCACTGACCTCCAAATATGCCTTGTCAATGCCCCTCCAGGCCTCCTAGAACACAATCCCTCCCCTCTTATCGAACTTTTATCCAACAATATTAACAACGAAAAACCGGCCATCCTACTGGGAGATTTCAATCTCCACGTAGACTCCTCACCCCTCTCACCATCTTGCGAAATCCTCCTAGCTGCCCTGCAGGCCCTAGGCTTCTCCCAAATTATAGCCACACCCACACACAAAGCAGGGCACACCTTAGACCTCATATTCATCAATTCATGCATTCAGTCCCCCACACCAGCCTCATGCACCACTGTACCATGGTCTGACCACTCCCTTATTCAAACCCACCTCTCCATAAATGCCACCCGCACCCACACCCATCCTCAAAACAACTCCTCCTTCCGCAAAACTTGCTCAGCTGATGAGCTCACCGCAGCCCTTTCTGATTCCATAAACAAACTTGACTGCACATCCTCTGATGCTGCACTCGACTCCTGGAATAAACTTACCCAGGACATAGCTGATGACCTATGCCCACTCATCACCCACAAACCACACACTTCACCCTCTAGCAGCAAGCCCTGGTACAGCTCAGAACTACACCAAATGAAACACACTCTCAGACTTAAAGAAAGAACATGGCGCAAAGACCCATCTTCACAGCACTCTGCATCCTACAAAACATTAGGGATGTGCAGACAAAACGTTTATGTTCATAAGTCCATAAGTCGAAAAGGGGGGTCAATTTCGGTCAATATGGACATATGGAGAATTCCATAAGTTGAGTCTATGTCCATACGTGCACCGGTTCCCTAAATAAAAATTTAAACCCCTCACCCTCCTTAATCCCCCCCCAAGACTTACCAAAATTCCCTGGTGGTCCAGCGGAGAGTCAGGAAGCCATTCCTCTATTCCTTTGCGAGGAGCACGTTACGTCCGCGTCACGTCGGAGTGACGCGGCCGTCACGTGGTCCACCGCGGTTCTGCTCCCGGACCCCTCGTTGGACACAAACGGAACTTTTGGCCAGCTTGGGGGGGGGCCTCCTGACCCCCCAAGCTGGCCAAAAGTTCCGTTTGTGTCCAACGAGGGGTCCGGGAGCGGAACCAGCTTGGGGGGGTCAGGAGCACGTGACGGCCGCGTCACGAGTGACGCGGCCGTCACGTGGTCCACTGCGGTCTCCTGACCTCCCCAAGCTGCGGCCTCCTGACCTCCCCAAGCTGGCCAAAAGTTCCGTTTGTGTCCAACAAGGGGTCCGGGAGCGGAACCGCGGTGGACCACGTGACGGCCGCGTCACTCCGACGTGACGCGGACGTAACGTGCTCCTCGCAAAGGAATAGAGGAATGGCTTCCTGACTCCCCGCTGGACCACCAGGGAGTTTTGGTAAGTCTTGGGGGGGGATTAAGGATAAGGCCAGATAACTTGAGACCTGCTCAGAAGCAGGATATCTTAACCCCTCCCCAGAATGCCCCTGAATTGCTGCTTTTTTGTACAGTTAAATTATAGCCAGATAAGTAATTATAATTTAATTGGATAAGTGGCTGAATAGGCCATACTAGCCATATAAACAGATAACTTGTGAGTTATCCATCTAAATGGCTTTCAAATATTGACCTCTATGTCTCTAAACTTTGCTCCTGTTTCTCAGTCTCTGTCAGATGAGATGAAAGGTATTATAAGCTGACCTTTCTAGAGATGAACTCTCATTTGGTTAGACCTCAGAGCACTGTGTTCAGTTCTAGAGGATGTGTCTCAGAAAGGATAGAGGTGGGCTAAAGGAAAGGAAACTAAACACCAGGGGATATGACAAAGGCATTTAAACAGGAAAATAATTACACCAGTTAAAACACTAGCTAAGATAATTCCAAAAAAAATCAAAGGTGATTACAAATGAATATAAGGAAATAGCACACAACTCTGGGGGAAAATGCCTTTAAATAAGAAACAATCTTATTTCACATTGCATGAACGAGAACAAAAGAAAACCATCTATTGAAAGACCATAACAAGGTACAGATCTCAGAAAGGAGGCAAATTATTGGAATACTATGAGAACAATAATGTACAAGCAAAATATGCATCTTTTTTGTTGTGTTTTTCACAAATCTGCATAAAAGAAACATATTGTCCCAATGCCAAAAGGACTGAAGTGGCATTGCAGTTCTTCATGCATAGGCCAAGAACCAATTTAAACTTCTTGACTGACAGTAGCTTTGCTGTAAGGTTCCATCTTCTGGTTAACTGAAAGTACAGACATTGCCATCACAACTCGGAAAGCTATACTAGTCTTCAGACTAAGGGGTTTGCTGAGTTTTTCTTATGGTGGAGCCATAATAAGATTCCTTCCACTTGCATCCTTGGACCTTTTGTCCAGGCTTCCTTTCCACCTTGATCCTGTCATCTAAGCTGGTGCTGGCTCCAGCCCAGCATACTGCAGCTAGGCAAGAACTCTGTTACGGTGAACAGAGGCATTTCTAGATGAAGAGCCTTAATGCCTTGCTGCAAAGTATGCCCTATATCACCCAGAGTGGTATAGCTTCCATCCAATGATGCTAGAATGTACTCCATGCTTTGTAGAAAGACTGTTTCAAGGTTTTGCAATTTGTTATCTAAGTGCAGGATGTCATGACAATGGGGAAGGGATTTGTCTAGAACCCTTAAGCCTGCACAAACTGGTCTAATCTTTGCAACCCAAGGATGGTAGAGTATTTTGACAGTGGAAAACAGTTACCCTGTTAGTTTTTTCTGAAAAGTTCAGTTTATTTTATTTTATTTATTTGATAGACCATCGAGGTGATTAACAGAAGATAAATATTTGATACATAGTGGTCCATATTCAAAGGCATTTAAGCGGATAACTTGTGAATTATTCTTCTAAATACCCACTTTTGAATATTTAGGAGGTAATTTTCATACTATTGTAGCAATTTTCAAAAGTCCACTTATATGTATAAAGTGCATTTATATGTGTAAAACCCAGTTTTAAGATTGTAAATCCTTGTGAAAATCAGCCCTATGGATTTAATGTTTAAAAAATAAATAAATTAAAACCAATACAATACAGCAAAAATATAACCAATAAGCAAAATTAAAACAGGAGGCATCAAACTCATAACATATATAGCATTACAAAAAACCTAAAGCCATCAAATACATAACAAAATCATAATAAATACATAAAACACTAACAAAAATGGCAAGTTAACTGCAGCTTGGTGACTGATCAGAATAACATAACACTGAGGCTAGGTAGCTAAAAGTAGTGCAACCGTTAAGCTGGGATGACCAAATGGTCTGTATGGGCGATAACAGATCTGAAAGATACTTGGGATGACTTTTATGTAGGCACAGAAACACTAAGGTGAGGATCTTAAACTTAAACTACAAACAATAGGCAGCCAATGAAGTTCAATTAGTAGGGTTAAGTGAGCAAATGTTTTGGCTCCACATAGTACTATGGTTGCAATATTTGAAGAAGTTGAAGACATTTCAAAGAGATGGTAGTAAAGCTCTGACACAATGCATAACAATAGTCTCGATGATTAACACCAAGTAATAATTGGCATCTGAAGGTCTTGTTCACTAACAATTAGAATAACTGTCAAAGATAAAAGAAGGTAGTAAAAACAAGTGAAGAAATTTGTTTCTGGAAAGATACCTGAGTCTAACTTTATCCCCAAGGAAGTAACTACATCTTTAGGAAAAAATGTCTATCTCTGATAGATGGCAGCAAAAGACGAAAGCCAGGCCTGAGGGATCTAGTGGTACATTGCTCAGACTCACTGGATCAGCCTTTTGCACCTTCATTGCTGGTTGGCCTGCAGATATCGCTTTTTCCATCTCTGACTCATTAAAGATCAATTTCTCCTGCAGTTTGGGTGTAGTCTGTGTTTCTACCTGTTGTACAGAAATATCTGGAGGCATGGAAACCGAGGGGGTAATTTTCAAAGGAGTTATGTGCATAAATGTAACATGCTATTGTAACAATTTTCAAAATCCATTTGCTCGAATAAAATGCATTTATGTGAGTAAATCCTATGGACAATTCAATGGCATATACTGTAGTAATTTTCAAAAGCCCACGTACTCGAATAAAGTGAATTCACTTGAGTAAAACCCAATTTTACTTGTGTAAATGCTTTGTAAAATTAGGCATTGAGTTAGCAGAGACTTGTATTGCCAGGGGTGCCACATTAGCAATTCAGTGCCCTCAAGAACACCACTCGGACCTATACAAGTAACAGTGGGAACAGATACATAAAGGGGAACATATGTCTAGCCCCTCCACTATAGCAATTGATGTACACTGGTACTACCATTAAACCACATTTTGAGGTTTAAGTCATTCCCTTCTGACATACTCTAAGACAGAAATACTTATAAGGTTGACCTACTCTAACTCCAGAGTCATAAATTTGAACTAATTAGCTATCTGGATTTAATGATATGAATGAAATACATCTTTGTGAACCTCACTTGTCACAGATCTAATACTGGATGATTGTGTATGGGACATAATTTCCCTCCCTCAAAAAACTATAATTCTGTGGGCAACTAAAGGAATTTTTCCTTTACTTTCTCCAGCAAAAATATGGTAGCCTTAAATATTTTTTTCTTATAAAATGCCCAAATAATTTTATGCCTCCAAGTAACAAATCCAGGTAACACAATACAAGACTGATTCCCTGAGGACATGATGTACAACAAACATGGATAGAAACTACCATGGGAAGACAGAAGATTTAGAAAGAACAAATATTTCATTTTAATTTCTTCCTGGACTTCCTTTCCTTAATATTTGATATATCTTGAAAAATATGAATAAAAGGGTAATTATAAAAATCAATTTACACATATAAGTGGTTATTTACCTGGGTAAAAAAACTGTTTGAAAATTGCCCACCAAAAAACATTCAACTTTTACCCGTATTTTCCTGGAAGAGTTCCTGGGGCAGGGGCAGGCCAGGCGAGGCAACCACAAGGGTATTTTTGAATTTGCAGAACTTATACACATTGTTTTGGCCAGAAAAAGTGCCTGCAGAAAAAGCAGCTGCATATCTCTGTGGTTATTTTATCCTTAGGAAATTCTCAAAGAAACAGTAAGCTCAAACTTTCCCTTTGAGAACTGGTACAAAATCCTTTGGTAAATGTACCCATGGATTTTGCAGCTGCTCACACAGTTTTGAAAATTGCCCTCTAAATTTGCAACTCTGGCCTTGTGATATTACATCTTGGTCAATAACAGGCATGTCATTTTGAGGGCCATGATATAACTCATATATAGAGGAAGGGTAGTATGGTAGGACCTGATATACAGAGTCAAATACCTTGAAGGGATAAATAACAAGCAAGTACCAAACCTTTACCAGTGGATAGGATGTTGTAGAACATGACATTATGATAGGAAGCTCCAAGGGTTTAGATTGAATAGAAATATCCGAAAATATTACTTCACAGAGAGGTGGGGGCTGCTTGGAAAGGCTTTTGGAGAAAGTAGTGGAGACAACAATAATAGTACAGTTTAAGAAAGGCTGGAGTAAACACAGAAGATGAAAGGATGTATAAGAAAACCTGATATCAACTAGGGTCTACAGCATTCAACAAGAAATAGTTTGAGCAGACTGGATAAGCCTTGCAGTCCTTTTCTGCCATAATATTCTATGTTCCTTTGTTAAATCAGTCCCTGTTTATATTCAGGGTGAAGAGAAGATCCATCTCTCCCCCTCACCCTTTTTTCCAACCCCCATTTCTCACAGCATGAATAGGTTTGGATATTTGGGGTCACTTATGTCTCATTCCTATGCAAAGCATTTGTGATTTTAAAGTCAGATTACAGAACATTGTATCAAATAAATTAACAATAGATCATATCTCAAGCACTATCCACTATACAAAAGTGTGTTTATTAAAATCAGCTAGGTTTGCCGTGTGCATTCCAACATTTTTTCTCTGACTGACAGATTGCCAGCACATGACAAAACAGTAACAGATCCCCTCTTTCAGTTTGCCTCCTCATAACCCTACTGTAAAAAGCAAGCCTACAAACGTCTCTGTGTACTGTGATTTCAGTGAATGGACAATTGTGAAAATCACAAGCATAATTAAGCTTTGCTTTTTCTGATCAGTTCGTACAGTTAATCCAGGATCTTTCGAGAAAGCTTAAAAGAGAATATCACAGAACATGTTGGCTCAATAAAAGGTATCATTTTTTTAGCTAAAGAGACAAAACATGCACGCAGGGTGATTTATGAATGATGAATGTTATGTTTGCTCCACATCTTGACACTTCGTTTTTATTAGTCATTTGGAACTGGAATGTATAATTTATGAAAGCAAGATTTCAGTCTCCAGTTACATGCAAAAAACGCTCCCAAATGAAGAGTTGTCAGCTTGTACAAGGAAAGTATACTTGACCAGAATAACCAATGAGATTTGTTTTAAAATCAATGGTAATGTGTGAAATCTAGAGGAATTTCCTACAGCTGCTAAACCAATAGAAATATTGGTATGTATTCTCCTGAAGCTATGCAAACAACTAGTTGTGTGTGCTGTAACGTTAGCCTGTAGTGCAACCTTCTTGCCTCTTTTTTTGCAAAAAAAAAAATCTCTTGACTCTGCAATCTGTGGTATATACACTATAAAGAAAACTGTAGGCTAAAGCAATGAGCATTTCACTAACTGCATTAGTGTAGCAGGCTTCTTGGAATAGGCAGGAAGAATAGGAAACTAGGGCAACAGAAAGAAAAAAAAACTTGCAAAGCAGCGTAAAGGCCAAACTCATACCATTTTCCACCGAACATTACTTTGACACATTAGCCCTAACACCCTAAACAGAATGCAATTGCTCTAAAGGCATGAGTAACCCAGTTTCAGGACTTAGCAACACTTCTAACAGAAAGTTATTCACTGAACCGCATCCTGTATTAAAAAGATGTGACTCAGAAAGAAAGACATTCTTATAAATCCCAATTACTGCGGGTTTTTAGACCAGCTCCCACACTGAATCACATAATACATGATCAACTTCATTATTATCCCTTTTCAGATAAGCACCTCACCAACATCTGAAATAGGGCGGTGGGCCCGTGCTGAGCATGGTTTTCCTGTGATATATCAGCTATAAGGAGACGACGTGGCCTACTGGTTAGAGCCATGGGCTGAGAACCTGGAAAACCAGGATTCAAATCCTATTTCTCACATTGACATTCCTTGTTACCTTGGGCAAGCTACCTTATCCCCTCTTTCTTCAGGTATCCACTAAGGGGCTATTGTAATAATGTGCACTCGGAAGAGTGAACAGTTGGGCGCACAAACTTTAATCCAGATACATCAAGGAGTTTTGCATACAAAAAATGTAGGCATCACAATGTGCATACAGGTTAGTGCCGCCCATGTAAATTTCACAGAAATATGTGTTAGCTATTACCCCTCAATGCAGAGAAGGGCATAGGCTTAACTCATGTTCTCTTTACGCTGGAAATTTTACTCCTGGTCAGAGGTAAAGTTTCAGAGCTAGTATTAGTCTATGGGGCTGATTGCAAATTTATGGTGCTGGGGGATCAACTCTGGATTTATGTTCATAAAAAGTGATTGGTGCACATAAAACTTCTCTTCCTCTCCCTCTCTTTATAAACATTTTTAAAATGCCTCCACATTTACTTGCCTTGCATGGGGCTGACTGGACAATCAGATGCTGCCCAGCTCCGAAGCTGCTGGTCCTGGCCTTTATCCAGCTGTAGGGGTGTAGGTCCTGGTTGGATTTCTGTCATTTGGGGGCACCAGGGCAGTTACCACTACCACCGCTGCAGAGGGAGTAAGTGGAAGAACAAACAACTGCTGGTATGTCGGGGTCTCCCTCCCTCTCTCTCTCCTGCAGCATGATTTGAGCTCATAAAACAAGCAGACATGTTTTGTTCACATAAAAGAATTTTATGTGCATAAAACATGATCTGTTTGTTTTTTTGTGTGCATAAATCATGAGTTTGGGAGACTCCCTCCTCCTCTTGCTCACTCAAATTTAAATGTGTGCTTAGCTGATGCAAAAGGTTGAACGCACATTTTAACTCGGGTTTACTTGCATGCCATTCGCTTATTCCAGCAGGAGTTAATATTTTTTGTGTGTTAAGAAACTGTGTACTGAATAACAAGACACAGACTTAACATATAGTTTTTTACATTGGCCCTTCAGATTGCAAGCTCTTTGAAGTAGATACTTATGGCACCTGAATTCTAATAATGTAAATTTCCTTGAGAATCATTTGGAAGGCAGGTCAAAAACTATAAAACAAAGTGCAAGAAGATAAAAATGCCTGCTAATTGTACAATCACCAAAACAACCTAATCTGAATATGTAAATTAAATGTAAAAAAAAATAATTTCTTTAAAATATAATTATAGAGCATATTCATATGCTCTGCTATAGTGAATTTTTAATGTAATTTAGGAATAACAAATTAAACTATGAAAATGGGGTAAGCCTGTCTCACAAAGGCATCCACTGGTATTTGCGAGTTAAGAGACGCATGACTTTAATAATATTCCTGAAAAAAAATCAACACCATAAGTATAATACTTCAAAGTTATAAACATATAGAGGCATAGTGCTAAAGCTTAGTGTGCAAAATCCGTTAAGTATGAATTCAAAATGGCCCCAGTGTGCTGACTAAAATGACTCTTGAAATGTTAGCATGTACATGATAAAATTAACATGTATAAACATACTAATAAATTGATGTCAGATAAAAATTAGGCTTTAGTGGGCACACAAAAACAGCCTAGTATTCTTTCCTTCATGCACTATTTAACAAGTACTACTAAGATCTAAAATTTAATACCTGCCTCAAACCAGTCATTAACTTTTTAGCGTGCACCCTATTGAAAGGGCTGAATGATGAAAATCATGTAGAAGATAAGACAATGGAAAAAATGAACCTGCAAGCCGTTGCTCTGTTATACACCTGTGGCCAGGTTACCATAAAAGGCTATTTCATCCTTCAAGTGCTTAATGGGTTTTGAGAGCCATGCAGCAACCCTGCTCCACATATGCAGACAAAATGAACAGCAGTAGCTGCAGGGTAGAATTTGCAAAGAGATGTGTTTCTGTTTCCTGATTTTTTTAAATCAGGCTGTCATGTGATTGGCTAGTAGGGCACCTGAGATGTAGAGCCACTAAAGAGCCAGAATACACAAAGAGAAACAACAGTGGCCCCAGCCAACCAGAGGAGAAATAGCATCACATGAACTGCTTCTGGTTTTTTTCCCCAAAGGACATTGCAAGACACTGCAGCTGTTGTACAGAGGTTGGTTGGAGAGGAATTTGAAAGACTGCTTACAAGGGAGCCAAGGCTGATATCCCAGCTGCGGAGAATGCAATGTTGGAAAAAGGAGGAGAGTGAGAAAGAAACATAGGTGGGATATCCATAAAACAGCAAAAGTGTGGAGTCTTCTGCCAGTTACCCTAAGGCTTGGATTTCAAGTTGTTCTCTCTCCATAGGGATTTGAGATACCTGATTATATTCCTAAGAAAACACATATAGGAGAGCATTATTGGAAGTCTTTGTGTACCACCATACAATGAAAACAGCTCCTTCCTAGGGCTCTGCAAGGTGAACTTTGATTACTGCCTGCCCCTCTTAGGAAGCCTCCAGAAGTTTGGGGGTTTTTCCCAAGGACATAACCTCCCTTCCCCCTCCATTAATGTCGTACAGTCCTTACCCTCAGGTGTCCACAAACTTCTGAACAAAAAGGAGAAATAAGAAGATACATTTCAAAAGCCCTGACATGAGATTTTTTTCTGGGTGTGCATCCCATAGCAGACGCCCACATTTCTAAATGTTGGCTTGTGTAAAATCCGGCAAATATGCCCGTGGCTGGGCCGAGCGCGCACCGAGCGCATTTCAAAAATGACCCGGCCTCGCACGTATCTGTCGGTATACGCAGAAATGCCAACAGATCATAAAGGGGCAGGCTGGGGGTCCAACCGGGACAGCAGCCATTAAGCGTGCACCGGCAGCTGGACGGCGCGTGGAAGTTACTTCTGCTCCAAAGAAGTAGTAAGTATTAAAACAAAAAAATTGGGGATATATAGGTAGGGCTTAGGGGGTCGGGGAGGAGAGGGAAAAAGGTAGGAAGGTAGTTAGGGGGATAAGGAAGTTCCCTCCCAGTCCGTTCCTTAATTGGAGCTGACTGGGAGGGAACTGGGGTAGGCCTACTTGTGTTGCCGCACATTGGTATTTAAAATCCCCCCCCCCCCCCCCCCGTGTGCGCGAATCACGACTCACCCGCACATGCGCATGCGGATATTAAAATCCGGTGTGCGTGTGCGCACAGGAATTGGATTTTATAACATGCGCACACATGGACACACATGGACGCATGCGAGCAGGTTTTAAAATCGACCCCTAAGTGACTGGATACGATTTATTTATTTGTTTATTTATTTAGGTGTCTTATATACTGGTTTTAGACCCTGTTTTCTCCTTTAGGAGCATTATTCACAGGGGATTTAATTATCATTTGATTAATTCAAAGATAAGTTGTTCTCAATTCAATTTAATTTGGGGAATTACCTGTGATATTTTACTGCAATTATTATCACTGGGTCCGTTTCATCTAACATCTGACAGTCTTATAGTACTGCTTCATTACTATATATATGGAGTGTTGTATGGGTTATCTCCCTTGTTTGCCTCCATTTGCTCAATATTCTTGTTTTATCACCAGTCTTTAGTCAATAGTTACCCTGTTCCTTCTCAGAGTACTGATTTTCTATGGTATATGGGGGTGCAAATAAAGGAGTATTAAAACAAAGACTCAAAAGGTAATAATTGGGGTTTGGGACATGATGTAGACCCCCCCCCCCCTCCAGGTTGTGACCCCTTAGGCATATATGTATGTCTATTTCTTTCATGGTGATTTATACCCTGTCTAAGAAACACACACATCTCATACATTTCCTACCCAATTCCATGTTTATTGACACAATGGAAATATATTTTCAACAAAAACTTAAACATGACAAGTGGTTTGTAAACACTGTAGACTTCTCAATTCAGAAAAGTATGTTCATGAGGAGCTAACTAAACTTATAGATAAGGCGATGGGGCCAGATGGGATACATCCGAGATTAGTAAGAGAATATAGCTCTGGAAACTGCTACCAACAGCCCTGGGAGTCTCTGTTCTATCTTCTCCATGCCACTCTCGCTACTTCGTATTCCAACTGACAGTGGCTGCTCCTCTTGATGGAGCTGTGTAGTTCACTTATCATCTGTTTGACATATATATATATATATATATATATATATATATATATGTATGTATGTATATGTATTTATACAGACCCACAAGGTTCAAACAGTTGATGTGTGGAACCATGGGCCTTAGGAGGGAGACATACCAAAGATAGCACTTCTGTTTTGGCACTCTCGGTGGTGACCCTGCTTATTTGCTCCATATAACAGCCCTAACCATTGATGCAGATTTTATCATAGCTTTGTTCCAGTGAAAATAATCCTCTAAATTTATCCATGAAAATATCTCAGTATTTTCAATCACAATAAATCTGAAGCAAAACTAGAGCAGCCCTGTGATAAATGTGGCAGATAAGATGAATAGAAGGACTAGTGGGCACTCCATAAAGTTAGCAAGTAGCACATTTAAAACTAATTGGAGAAAATTATTTTTCACTCAATGCACAATTAAGCTCTGGAATTTGTTGCCAGAGGATGTGGTTAGTGCAATTAGTGTAGCTGGATTTTAAAAAGGTTTAGATAAGTTCTTGGAGGAGAAGTCCATTAGCTGCTATTAATCCAGTTGACTTAGGGAATAGCCACTGACTCGTATTACTGGCATCAGTTTCATGAGATCTGCTTTGTGTTTGGGTACTTGCCAAGTACTTGTAGCCTGGATTGGCCACTGTTGGAAACAGGATGCTGGGCTTGATGGACCCTTGGTCTGACCCAGTATGGCAATTTCTTATGTTCTTATGTTCTTTTGATATAATAGCATGATGGACTCTTAGATCATTCCACAAAGTTTTATAGAGTGTCATAATTATGATGGTCATTGCCATCTTTACTGAGGTTGACTAGACCAATGAATAAGGCAGGTTTTCTTAATCTGTCTATCTGTTATATTTATATACATCAACCTGAAATTAGAACCAAAATGGTTCAAGACATATAAAAAGTAAAAATAAATACAATTTGTGAAAATCCAATAAAAATCAATAATATAATACAAATTCAATAATATCAATAATAAAAACATCATAATTAATCAAAAGCATTACCATAAAGCAAAACATTAAAATTAAACATAACTCAACATTAAAATCAAACATGTTACCAACTTTCACTTTTCCCATCTCCCTTTCCACCAAGGGCTAGTGCCCTAAAGAGTCTTTAGTTGGAACAGCAATCTGGGTGACAAAACTTCTCTTTGAAGTGTTTTGTTTGACTGCAAATTACTTTTCTTAGAGCTTTCAGTCACAACCAAAGTGTTTCCTTTCTGTTGCTGGTGCCTCAATAAGGACTCCAATTGCAACTTTAAACTCTTCTGCCTTCTAAACTGTATCTTTCTTTCTGTTGTAGCCTTAGCCAGGGCTGCAACTGCCACCTACTAGGGGTGTGCATTCGTTTTCGACGTATTGTGAATCCGCAACGTATATGCCATATTCGTTGTTTTCGTGGGGGTTCCGAAATGTATGGCAAACCCCCACAAATACAACGGATCACCAATGATAGGCCCCCCACCCTCCTGACCCCCCCCCCCCAAGACTTGCCAAAAGTGCCTGGTGGTCCAGCGGGGTTCCTGGAGCGATCTCCTGCAATCGGGTCGTCGGCTGCCAGTATTCAAAATGGCGCCGATAGCCTTTGCCCTTACTATGTCACAGGGGCTATCGGCGCCATTTTGAATACTGGCAGACGACAGCCTGAGTGCAGGAGATTGCTCCAGGAACCCCGCTGGACCACCAGGTACTTTTGGCAAGTCTTGGGGGGGGGGGGGTGTCAGGAGGGTGGGAGATTGTAGATAAATAACTTTAAAGCGTTGGGATGGGGTTTTTTTGGGGGGGGGGAATGAATGTATTGTTGACATATGAATGGATCGGGGCCCCCTGAGAACGGATGCAACGGATTTGGGCCCCTACGAATCCGAATCCTGAATGGGAAGAATCTATCCCTGCTGCACATCCCTACCACCTACCATCTAATATCTTGAGGTTATCTGCACAGGACCACTGGCAAAAAGACCAGCCCTATGTCTATCAGTGCAGAATGTTCATAGAAGGGAGATGGTCAGAGGCTGGTGTCCTTTAGATTGAGGGCAGAAAGATTTTCCTTCCTGCAACTTTAGTATGAATTAGGAATATGCTATCAATTAAAAATGACATGGAAAGATCAACAGATTGGCAGGCTGTGTAGAAGAGTCCCTTGTATCTGACATCCCTTGAAAGAAATACACTGCATTGGGCAGCATCAGGCATTTCCATTTATTTTTAATTATTCCCACCCTCTCACTTTTTGTTTTTTGTTTGTTTTTTGTGGTTATTTGTAAGGTTCTGGCATGTACTCTTTTTTTGAATGGAAATATCAACAACATTTGTTTTGTGTAATTTAAAAAATGAAACATAAAAACAGTAACAATTTGTTTTGTTTCCATCATTTAGCACACATAAAATCAGTTTATTGCCAGCTAAATGGTTGTAATGTACATAAAAACGATTTAGCATATCCTAAGAAACCTAAATGAAATGAAAAAAACCCCGAAATAAATAGGAAACAAAACAAAAAACAAAATGAAAGCTTTTCCATGAATACCCCTAGTATGAATATATTTGGACTGACCAAGACTCCGATGCCAGTCTTTCTCCTCCCTGCCAAGTCTCCTAGATGGATGTCACATGAGGGTATGAGTTCACTCATTTTTTGATGAATGGCACAGCTTCCAGGATAATGCCATTTCCACTCTGCTCTTATTCTTCTGTACTTTCTCCCTCCACTGCCTTTTCTACATCCTTTACCTCCTATGCTGAAACTGTGGGAGCCCTGAGCACCATTATATTGACTGTAAACATGTGAGTGTGTAAGACATCTCTGATCCCCATGCAGTGAGTGGGAGTCAGATAAGATTTTTCATTAATTTTTTCTGAATTTCTGGGTAGTCACTTTATGCACCTAGAAGGACTATTGCATTCACAAGTGTTTTGGATTTTTTTTTTTAAGAGTGTTTGCCTGTGATCGAGATTTCTACAGCCAGCTGATTCTACACTGAAACGTCTCGAGTATGAAATGGTTGGGTTCTCAGAGATTTCCCTTATATTTTTTATCCATATTCACATTCACTGTTACACAAGAGAGAGGTCCATATTCAAAAGTATTTCACTGGATAATTCAGAAATGAAAATTTTGGGACTTAACTGGATAACTTCTAGACAGTTAATAAGCTAGCCAGCTAGAATTTAGCTGGTTAAGTTAGGGCCATTCCAGGGGCACAACTGAGAGAAAATGAGTTAGTCGGATATTCAAAGTTAGCCAACTAACTTATTGGATGTTGCATTAAGCTGTGTAGTGCTCTAATTTGTATTAAACAGCGTATATCACATGATAGAATACTGTTATGGTGATATCATGTGATATATGTGATAATTTGCATGACCCTGCCCAGGGTCCCTTCCCATTGCAATGATTTGCATTGCATGTGATTTGAATGCAGGAATAATGTAAATACATGCAAATAAGTTCATTATTAGGCAATTTAATATAAATATTTTATTGTGGTGTGATAATGGGACCTCTCCTGTAAAAACAAAGCATTGTGGTTTAATGTATCCAGATGTTAGCCAGTTAAATCTGGTCTGGCTGATTAGCTGCTGCTAGGATTCTGTGGTATCAGATGGTGTGTGAACCCTGGGCCGAAGTGCGAGGTGGTACCGCCCATGGGGAGGAGCCGTGTGAGCCTCACTGTCGGTAGGCTAGGTCTCAGCAAAGGAAGGCACAGAGTAATAGAGTCTTTTATTAAAGAGATAGAAGCACTACCTGAGGAGCGGTAGGTGCCAGAGAGAAATGGCCCCACAGACCCTGAGGCACAGGGTGGTTGGGATAGAGAGTGCCCAGAGTGAATACCTTAGTAGCGCTGGTAGTAGTCCATAAAGCTAGTACACTGAAGAGGTCTCCTGTAGAAAAGGTAGTATCCTGCAAAGCGGGGTACACCGAAGAGGCCTTGATAGAGATGGTAGTGGCCCACGAGGCAGGGTACACCAATGGTGTCCTCGGTAGAGATGATAATAGCACATCAGAAAAGGTGACAACAGTCCGCAGAATGAGGTGCACAGTCAAGGCCTTAGATGGAAGTGGTAATGTCCCGCAGCACGGGGTACATTGGTGAGGGTCCTCGCTCGTCTGGTAGCAGTCCACAGGGTGAGGTGCACCTGTGAGGTTCTCGATAGCGTAGTGATGGTCCGTAAAGTGGGCACTTCTGAAGGAGCTCTCGGTAGCGATGGTAATGGCCCGCAGCATGGGATATACCCGTTAGGCACTTGGTTGGTAGGAGGGGATCCGCAGGGCAGAGTACTCATGAATGAGCAAGTTGGTTCCAGGAAGCCCTGGGGAACGGAGAAGGCAGAGTTCCAGGCATCAGGCCCTTCGAGGATGGATAGCCTGGACGAAAGAGAGGCCCCGAGGAATGGGTACTTGAGACGTCCACATCAGAACAGAAACTGGAACTCTGGGTCCTCAGGAAGTGAGGCAGAGATAGCAAGGATGAAACTCTTTGCCAAAACGTCTTGGGAGAGGGCCAGCAGGATTAAATACTCAAAGGTCCTGATGTCAGCTGCAGGAGACGCCCCTGAGGTTCCCACCATGATGTGGATAAGACTGGCCTGTGTGCGCGCACGTCTAGAGGGACCTGATGGCAAGATGGTGGTCGGGAGGCCTGGATGTGGTAGGCAGGTCGAAGGCAGCTAACTGAGGCTGCCAATCTATCCCATGGAGTTGGGGAAGTGAAGAAAGAGGTGAGCAGAAGTGATCGCAGCCATCTGCGATCGACAGGCATAACAGCTGTTCTAAAGTTAACTGGCTAACTGTAAGATATCTAACTATATTTAATATTGTGTTTGCACTATTGAATATACTTCCAAAGTTGGCCAAATAAGTTTTTCTGGCTAACTTTGCTTTCCAGAGAGTGACTGAATATGGACTTTTTAATTAACTTTTTCAGTTTATATTAGGTTTTCAAATTTTTGTAACTGATTATCCCTTTTTTATTGAACATTCTTACAATAAGCCTACCTCTCTTGGGTTTCCTGGAATTTCCATGTGAGTGGCAGGATGACCGAATATACAGCTACAGAGAACCAATGCCCACAGTAACAAATGGGTAAAATGCAACAAATAAGTACATTTTTTTTTTCATTCACGGGCTCCTGAAATAAATGTAGGGTGCCCACATATTTAATGAAAATGTCCCCATAAATTTTCATTTATATTTTCCATTCAAGTCTATGGCTATATGGCACAAAGTACAGATGCAGGCAGGGACAAACTGGTAACTATAGCAACTATAGCCTGTATCACATAGCAGGTTTATACAAGCTAAGGTGGGACAAGTTGGTAAGGCCTTGGATAGAGGACAAATCACAGTGAAGCATCTTTTTAAGTAGCCTATAGCTGCCATGAGGATCAAGTGATGCTTATATGCTTCCATTGAAAGATCTAAGAATGTGCAAAGAAGCTCCATCTGTTCTGTTGGATTTTGCAGAAAAGGATTTCTTTTCAGATACTCTCTGAGAGCTACAGTAAAGCTTTTAAAAAGTAGGCATTGGCATTGGCAAAGTGCTTTTTCTGTTCTTCTGCAGCATATCTGCAGCAGTCTGGTCTCTCATTTATTGTGACAGAAAATGAGATGCAGTGGCATTGCTTTAATGTTCACTAGGAGCAGGGTAGGAGTATAGTGGAGATTGAAGCAGTGCCATGAATACTGATTTTTGTTTAGCTCAGATTGAAGTGAAGAGAAGCACTGCCTTCCTAGCTTTTTTGGTTCTGTTTCTAACAGTTATTGTGTGTATGCCATAACTGTCAGTCAGTGTTATACCCACAAAAACCTCTGCAGGATGTAATAAGGGGATAGAATGCAAATGAGATAAGCACAAAAAATCCACACAATACAAATATCCAATCAGATATGCATGCAACAACACATGCTGAAGACCCTATACAATAAACTGTGCATAAACCCATAAACGCCGGGAATCACGTGGCGCCGACATCACGTGATTCCCGGCGTTGTCACGCCGGAAGGCTCGTTCGGCCCAAAAAGAACTTTTGGCCAGCTTGGGGGGGCCTCCTGACCCCCCCCAAGCTGGCCAAAAGTTCCTTTTGGGCCGAACGAGCCTTCCGGCGCGAACTCGCTGGGAATCACGTGACGCCGCATCACTCGACGTGGCGCCGACGTCACATGCTTCTCGCCAAGGATTGCAGAAATGGCGTCCTCACTCCTCGCTCGATCACCAGGGAGTTGTGGTAAGTCTGGGGGGGGATTAAGGAGGGTGAGGGGGTTTAAATTTTTATTTTGGCTCAACAATCGCGATTTCCAACATATCCAACATAGCTATGTTGGATATGTGGGAAATCCGATCGTTTATGTCACATCACTTTTTTAAGTTAAAAACAAAATATGCGTAGCGTTTTACATATGCGGTCAATACGAATGCACACCCCTAATATCTAATCCCTTCAAGATACATCACTGACCATGTGGGATCTATAATGGTAGATGCCAGAGAGCAGGGGAAATGCAGCAGAGATTTAGAAGGGGCTGCAAAAGCATTCAGCATTTTTGACATGTGTCTGTTCCCTCTACAACCTCTCTTCTGGCTTCTGCTACTTAATGTTTTGACCTCTAGACAGGCACTCCTGTTGTAACCCATGCATACAAAATCCTGCTTAGAAAACTCACATTAACACCAGTGCGGCTCTCTGCATTGCCCATGAACAGTAAGTTGCCTTCTAGCTATGGCATTAGTATGGACTCACGCTACACCAGTCACAGCTTTTTGAGTGGGTTTGTGTGTGTTTTTTTTTTCCATGCTAGCCACATTATTTAATACAGTTTAAGATTAGCATGGAAAATGCAGGGCTAACCTAGCATATTAGCTCAACTGTGAGGGTCAGCCCTAGAAAGCCAGACTAAATTTGTTCCACCACTAGCAAGATGTTGAGAACTCTGCTTGGCATGTTGGATCTGTGTGTGCTAAGCACTGATGTGAACTCAAGTCTATGAACTAGATAAAGTGTGTGTGACAGAAACACTCATTCAATACTTAAGTGGTACTGTGAGTGCTGGTACAATATCAATAAATTCTATTGTAATATCAAAATCCTCACTAGGCATTTTGAACTCCTTCATGCCACTTGCAAGGAAAGAATGGATGAGGGATTGGTGGGAGCAGAGTATTTTCTTGGGAGTCAACCTAGCCTAAGAGAAGCACAACAGTTCTAGTAGTAGCAGGGAGAAAAAATGCAGTCCTGCCAGTAAAAAAAAAAAAAAAATACTTTTTTTTTAGCTGCAGAAAGCCAGGAGTGGAAGCCAGGTCAAAACAAAAGAAATTGAAATTGAGAGATAATGTGCCACCACAGTCTGTTGCTCTTCCTCTTGCTTTGAAGTAGGGGCAAAAGGTGGGAGAGCAATCTGAGACTGCTATTAGCAGAGCAGAGGAACGGACAGGAGCAGCAATGGAGCAATGGAGGCAGCATTTTCAAAACCTGAATATGAGGAATCATCTTGTCAGGGATTTCCTGCATCACAAGCTACTGAAGAACTAGTGGCTGAAGAAAACTCGGAAGGTCTAGTCAGTAGTATCTTAGCCACTAGTGAGGTGATGAAGGAGAGAGATGATGTGACGGTATTGAGAGCAACCCCCAGGAAGACCATGCAGTGCAGGCAGAGAGTGCTGAGCAATGCCCCTGGCATTTGTTCTCATAGTCCACACTTAACCTCAACTCCAGTGACAGCAACAGCCCCCAAAGATGCATAGAAGACATCCCTGAACCATAATCACTTTAAAGTGAGAGAGGACCTGCATTTGACTCAGTGTATTTACTGCAATAAAGACATCAGCTGAGAGAAGGTATTGCTGCATCTGTCAAATGCTGGTGCACGGCATCACCTGAAGAAGCAACACACGACAGCACTGGCATCAGAGGAAGCTGGCAGTATGAACTGTTAACCTTCCTCAACCACTCAAAGCAAAATACATAGAACAGGGGTTGAGAAGAGAAAAACATTTACCCAAGCTGATCCCAAGCCTCACCCCCCCCCCCCCCGCCCCCACAGCAGTCAGGTGGAAGACCACCAGCCTCCTGCCATGCATCTGCAGCAGAAACCCATCATAGAGATGTTCCATATCACTGTCCCAGGGCAAGAGAGAGGCAGCATCAAATGTAGTAAGAGGGTGTTTTGAGGAAATTATTGCCATGGATGACCAACCCCTGCAGATAGTGGACAACTGTGCTTTAAGCATATGTTGCATCTCTTAGCACCAATTGCAAAGTGCCATCTAGGAGTACATTTAGTAGGCAGGTTATCCCTATCCTGTATAACCTGTGCCACAGTCGCATACAGGCAATATTAGCCAAAGCAGAGGGGAGTAGTGTATATTTTACCCTAGATACCTGGATTAATGTGAATGCTGTGCATGTGTACTTTTCCATGACAGGACATTGGTGGGAGCTGGCTGAGGCTGGGACAGGCTAGTGGCGAA
Source organism: Rhinatrema bivittatum (assembly GCF_901001135.1). Classification (NCBI taxonomy): domain Eukaryota; kingdom Metazoa; phylum Chordata; class Amphibia; order Gymnophiona; family Rhinatrematidae; genus Rhinatrema; species Rhinatrema bivittatum. The sequence goes on from NC_042615.1 coordinate 597,652,390, forward strand.
CAAATATCAGGTGAGCTATGGATTATGTTGCATACCCAAGTGATGGAGAGCTCTCATATCTCATGTAATATCCTATCAGCCATAAGAAAGATGCTGGAGGTTTGGCTCTTAGACTGGAGAATGACAGTAGTGCAAATATGATAAAGGTAATGGAAGATAGGGGTTTTTCAGATGATCTACTGCTTTGCATATTTGCTGCATTAGCAGTGAGGGATACCTTAGAACTGGAGCCCAAGGACCACACTATTCCAGTCCTGAAGGATCTGATAGATAGGTACAGGAAAATAGTGGGCCTTTTAATGATAGTTTGAAGGATGGGTAGCTTCTCTGTGAGAAGTAGGAAGAATTCAGGATGTCTCATAAGCATTTGATTGAAGATGGTGGTACCTGCTGGAATTCACCTAGCTGATGCTTCAGAGGTAAATAGAGCAGCCGACACCCCTTCATGATCTGCCTCTGAAAATATTGATAGGTGTGAGTCGTCCCCTGGGGCATCATGATTGGGTAGTAATGAGGCAGTTGATACAAATCCTGAAGCCTTTAAAGGATGCCATGGAGGATCTGAGTTCCAAAAGTGTGACCCTTGGCAAGGTCATCCCCTAGTAAATATTCTTAAGGAACAATTAGAGGGTTTCCATGAGGAAGAGGGAATGCAGTTTGTGGATTTCTTGCAGCATCAGGTGCATGTGAAACTATAACCTCTGACAGAAAACCATACTTACATGCTTCCACACTTTGTGATTCATGGGCGAAAGGAAATCTCGTCTTTCTCTCTCAGTGTCTCACATATATAGGGGAGATACTGGCAGCTAGGAGCACCAGAGGCAGAGGCACAGTAGGGATGTAGCACAGCAAACAGTGGCAACCCCAGAGAATAGTGAAGGTATGAGCAATACTCTGTCAGATAGCACTTCCTCCCATCTCATTACACCAATTCTCATGATACAAGCCATAGCCAAAGTAGCTGGAAAGAGATACCCTTGCCACACCTCAGCAAAAGAGACCCCAGCAGAAATTTTTATGATATGTTATCTAACAGAACTCTTTGAGGACATGGAGATAAATGCATTAGCATATTGGGCACAAAGGTCCAGGGTCTGGCTGGACCTGGCCAAGGTTGCTTTATGTTATCTTTCCTGGCCACCAACCAGCATGCCCAGTGAAAGCATTTTCTCAATGGCAGGGAACATTGTGAGCCCTCATCACTCAAGGATGGCACCAGAGTTGATAAAAAAAAAAGTTGATCTTTTTGAAAATTAATCCACTTTTTTCTCAGCTTTCCACAATTGCCATGCAAGTGGCAAGACAACTTAAAGACCCTTGGAAGTCTCATTGCCACTCTATTTAGCTGTCCTCTAGGGCATGGCAGCTAGACAGCATGGCAGAATCCCCCTTCCCTCATGAATGGGGGGGGGGGGGGGGGGAATTTTCCATATTGTTTGCTGCTTGGATCCCAGCCTGGTTCTACTACCCTACTTCTTTCTTTATTATATTGGAGTGTTTTATTCCCAAAATAAAAATGTGAAAAAAAAGAAAAGAAATTACAAGTTTATCCACCCACCACCACCTCTTTTCTGTTTCAATCTCCATCTTACTGTTTTGTTGAAACCTTCTGCAATCCCAGCCTAGTTATCCCACCCTGCTTCATTCTTGGTTATACTGGAGTGTTTTGTCCCCAAAATAAAAATGTGAAAAAAGAAAAAATTACAAGTTTCTTCTCCTACCCCACCTCATTTATGGTTTTATGCCTTGTTATCTAAGCCTGCAACTATTACTAACTTGCCTTCTCCTGACTCTTTCATGGTTCCTTGGAGGAAAAACTGCCACTTCAGGTACCAAATTGCTGCCTTGTGGTTGCTTTGGGCATATTCATGCCATTGTTGGTCCTTCTTTTATTGCCTTCGCCTATCCATATAAATATTGTTGCTTCCCTTTACCCTTTCATGTTTCCTTGGAAGTTCTGATGCTTTTTTTCTGTTTGCTTTTCCACACATTCTATACCTTTGATGTTTTGATGCCTTTGTGCAATTTTTCATTCCCCACATTCTATGGCTTGGGGATTTCAATGCCTTTCTGTTGTTTGCAGTTTCCTGCATTCTACATCTTCATGGTTTTGTTGCCTTTATGCTGTTTGCAATTCCCCACAATCTGCATATTGGGAGTTTTGATGCCTTTGTGCTGTTTGCATTTCCTTGAACTCTACACATTGGGGGTTTTGATGCTGTTGTCCTATTTGCAATTCCCCATGCTCTACACCTGGGGGGGGGGGGGGGGTTCTGCCACTCTCCCTTACTGCCATACCCCTGAAGCTATACCTAGTGGTCTTGCTGCCTAGCTGTCATGCCCCAGATTACCACCTTGTGGGTTTCACTGATACTATGCTTTGCTGACATTCCTCTGAAGTACCACTCTGGGGATCTTGCTGCCACTCTGCCTAGCTTTCATGTCCCTGATGTACCATCTTGGGGTTTTTGCTGCTACTCTGTCTTATTACCATGCTCTAGACTCTACAACTAGGTGATCTTGCTGCCACACTGCCTTGTTGATATATCCTTTGTACTATATATTTTGGGTCTTTCTGGCACTTAGTCTTGCTGCCATAACCCAGACTTTACATTTTTGGGGTCTTGATGACATTCTTCCTTGCTGTCATACTCCAGCTTCTATCCCTTGGGGTGTTTTTGCCACTGCGGGTGGCTGTTTTGCACCTCTCATGTTGTCTTAGAGTCTTCATGCCATTTTTTATGCTGATTTGTCCCTCTATAAGTGCCTGATTTTTTTTGCCACTTTTACTGTTTTTCCATCATAGTACCTTGGAGTCCTCAAGCTATGTTTTGTGCTGCTTTGTCCCTCTATTAGTGCCTGAGGTTTTTGTCTGCCACCTTTGCTGCTTTGTTCCACTTTCATGATGCCTTAATATATTCATGACCTCTTGTGCCACTTTGTACCTCTCAATCTGCCTTTGGAGGTTTATGCCACTGTTATCGGTTTCATTTTGAAACCTTGGGGCATTATTATTATTATATTATATGTTATTAGACGCTTTGTTTTATGTTTTTCAATGTAACGCCTATGCTGCGATTGTTCTGTTGTATTGTAAACGACCTGATTTGTATATCATACAAGAATATCGGTATATAAGAATCCAAAATAAATAAATAAATAAATAAATTATTGACACACTTGATGATGCTTTGCTCCTCTGATGGTGCCTCATAGATCTCATACTACTGCTGCTGGTATCCTTTTGCTTTTTTATGGTGCCATAGACTATTCATGCCTCTTTTGATGCCACTTTACTACAGTTGGTGCCTTGGAATTCTCTTTTCCCTTCTGATGTGGTCAACTCAAAAGTTTCATTAAAGTTGATTAGTAAACCCTAATTTTGAAGCTCAGAATAGGCTGCATTGTTTCTGCCATTGACTTTAATGGGTAACAAAAAAAAATGAACTGGAATACAAATGTTGCCTCTGTACAACTATAGCCCAAGTGATGGCCTTCAGTTCCTCGGTGTGTTCTTGTCAAGTGCCTCTATTGTCTCTGTCGATGAGCCTCTCTGCTCATTCTTCATACTCTGCCCCATGCCTAGATCAGTGCTTTGCTGTTTTCTTGTACCATTCTTGGGTCTTGGCATGGTCCTCCCATCCTGCTTGTCTCTTCATCATAATGGAGTGTTTTGTCCCTAAAAACAAAACAATTTTAAAAAAGAAAAATAAATAAAACCATTCTCCTCCCACCCCATCTATTTCCTAACTCTGCACCTTTCTGTGTTATTCTGCTTCTGTTGCTACCTGGCTTGCTCCTGACTATCTCATGTTACTTTGGAGAAGGCCTGCCATTGCTGGTACTATTTTGCTTCTTTCACACTGCCTTGTAGTATCCATGCTCTTGAAACTATGCCTCGAAGTGTTATTGCCATTATTTACTGCCATAACCCTTAGTCTATGCCTTGGGGTTTTGATGCCATTGTGCTTACTATTACTCACCTCTATCTCTTGGGGGTTTTGAAACTACTGTGCTCTCTGCTAGACCTCTTACTATAATCCTTGGGGCATTCATACCTCTGTTGCTGCTGCTTTATCCCTCTCAATGTGATTGGTGGTGTCCATATTACAGAAAGTGTAACTTTGTTCCTTTTTTAGTTCCTTTGGGTCTTCAGCTACTGTTGAAGGTGCATTTGCCCCCCTATAGGTACCTTGCAGTGTTCATGCTCCTATTGTTGGTGCCCTTTGCCCCTCTTTTGGTGTGTTTGGCTGTTCATGCTATGGTTATTGGTGTTATTTGTGCATCATTTGGTGCTTGGGGTATTCATGCCTTTGTGTGGGTTACATTGCCCCCTCACTTAGCCTTTGAGTGTTGATGCTATTATTCTTGATGCCTTGCTCTGCACCAATGGTTTCTGATTTTAAACAGCCTTTAAACAGCCTTCTGATTTTAAACAGCCTGCTCTGAGCCTTTCTTTCTGCCTGTCAGTCATAGATATTTCTGCCTCTGTGCTGGCTGTTTTTAATTTTCTTTTCAAATTCCCTTATGGTATATAACCAACAATTGGTCATGACATGCCAATCTGATGCTTTACATACCTACTGCACCTCTCATGACCTCTTGTGGTGTTTTTGCCAAAGTCAGTAATATTTTACTGCCTCTTTGAGTGCCTTGCACTGGTCATGACCCTATTTGGGCTATTTTGGCTCCACTCATTGAATGTTTAGGTGTTGATGTAACTATTTTTGCTGCATTGTTTGTTGTTTCACACCAGTGTTCCTGCTGCTTTAAGCCTCTCTTGATGCTTTTGAGTGTTTCTGCATCTTCTGTAAATGTCTTCAAAGTTCTTTTCAAATTCCCTTATGGTATCTTCTGACTCTTGGGTTTGCCATGCCACTTTTGCTTTATATATTTTCTGTGCCTCTAATGGCCCCTTGAGGTGTTTATGCCATTGTTAGTACTGCTTTACCCCACTTTTTGATGTCTGGGCTTTTGAGGCCTTGTCCCTCTCCTCTCTCAATGGGTGTGTGGATGGCACTGTGTGCTCTTTTTCTGTCAAACATGATTGCCTGTTGTGTATGACTGTGTGTGTATGTGTCCACACTATTAGGTGACAGTGAATTATTGTAACACTAAAACCCCCAGCTACATGCCATTCCCTTCACTGCAACCTCTGTATATACTTTCACTCCTCGGAAATGCCCCAGTCCCTTTTTCCTGTATACTTTTAGCCACAGTAGGGCTGGATAATTTTCAGAAGCTTAGTTTACACAGTTAAACATGAGTTTATCCACACTGAATTGTATAAAAACTGACTTCAGAATGTGTTTTGTTACTATTTGCTAAAATATCTACCTTGAAATGTATTTATTTATTTATTTATTTTTATATACCGACATTCGATCTGAAATATCAAATCGGTTTACAGTGAACAAAAAGATCTAATAAGACGTCACCTTCTTATTTTTACAGAGTAACTTAGAGACAATGTTAACAACAATAGTGGAACTATAAGAAAGTTTGTTACTAGGAACATAGTTATAGAGTATCAAGGGAAGTAGGGAGACCTAGTCTTGATGATCTTTCTTACAGGATAACTTAGAGTTAACAATAATTAAACTTAAACGTAGAACAAGATGCTGCTAGGAGCAATTTCAGCGAGTGTCAATGTGATGCATTCATAGATTTTCTGCGGGGAAAGCCTTGGAAGCAGTCGCAGCCGCAGCTCATAAGAGGTTAGGTTACTTTTAGTGACATTGGACTGTGTACCCACCAGACAGCAAACTGTTTGTAATGTTGAATCATTGAAGTAGAATTTAATGTTAGTGTGGTAGGGCTCAAACCTGCCTGAAAAAAAATTGGCTATATTTATATTACAATCAAGGAAGTTAGAAAGAAATATATAGGAGAAATGAATCACAGCCTCACATTTCTCTTACAATAAATGCAAGTTTTGTGCCTTTTATTTCAAAGCACATGAAAATCACATAGGGAAACAGAAAAACAAAGTGCAATACATTTTTAAGTCTTCATATGGAACAGATGCACATTTGTGATTTACCCAAAAGCTTTTCACATTTATTGGCTTAAATTATTGTGCATCTTTATATTTTTAGTCATAAAATTGTCTTTGGAGATTTTAAATTATGCGCAGTTTTTTGGGAGTTAGGGGTGGAGGCAAGGTAAAGGGTTTGTGTTAACATTTCAATACGATCTTCCTCTTCAGACTCTTCTACAAACACATTTTAATGAGATCACCAAACATAGTTCTCTTATGACTTAATCCAACTCCAGCATCTGTGGTGGTTTCGACTTAAATCAAAATAGTGTTTCTGAAGCCAAACCGCAAGTCAGCCCATGCCAGTTTATTAAAACCCACATGTTCTTTTAAAAGTCTCTGGATGACTTGTGGAGCAAAATTGAAAACAATATTGGATTCCAAGTTTTAAACTACATTTAAGCGAACATGCTTAATTTGCCATGTGTTGTCTGAGTAATATCATAACTCAGCTCTAAATGCTTAGGGGACTACTAGGATGAGTTAAATTACTCTGTTTTCACACTGGGTCCAGGAGACTCAACATGAGAAGAAGTGAACCTTTATGACTTTGCTCTCAATCAGGTAGACTTCACTCTGTTTCCTGCTACTATGGCATGCTCTAAAATAATCCTGCTGAAGTGGGCTACTAGTATGGAAAGGTAGCTATATATAATAAAATGAGGCTTGCAGGTTGGTCCAGTCACTCAGTGGCAGTTCTGCCATGCAGAAGATCTGGGAAACAATTCCTGAGCCCAACTTCTCCTTAACAGTGACACCTGGTGGAGATATCAGGATGTATGCATTCCAGACTGTGGAGGGAGTTGCAGTCTGTTTTCTGTATTCGAGTACTGTCATTGTAATGGTGGGGCTAGATGGAGGGCTATAAAATAGAGTAAAATCGCTGGTAGTTGTAAATGAAGAGTGCCAATAAAGAGAGGCTGGTTGTTCAAAGGAGAAGGATTCTGTCAAGCCAAAACACTAATAATTAAAAAAAATGGAAAATTATATAATTCAATCCTGGCTATACTACCTCTTAAATTACTCCTTAATGGGGTGGGCAGGCCAAAACATTTTAGTGGTGAGTCATTTTGTGTCATTTGGGGGCAAATTTCCATGTTGTTCAGGTTTTTTCCAATATATATATATATATATATATTTTTTTTTTAGGTTTCGGAAATAGTGTGAGTTTTTCGAAATAGTGTGCACTAAAAATGATAGACGGAAAAAACACAATTTTGTGGATTTTTTCCATTGCTTCATTTTGAAAACAATATGAAAAGGCATAGACAATGTTCTTTAAATTGTCTATGTCATTTCAAATGAATGCACATCCCTCCTCCTTATTAAAAAATTTCATATTTGGAGTCAAATTTTGAGAAGTACATAATTTAATGAAAACATTTCTGCACTGAGCTGATTAAGGAAGTATAGATTTAAAATCTAGTAGGGATGAGCATTTGTTTTAAATGAATAGGTAAATGGGACACATGTGCTTGTTTACATTTTACTTCAAACAAACTGAAAATGAGTGAAAAACACGAAAACTTTTATGTTTTTTTCATTTTCGGAAAATAGAACACTCAAATAGTGTACATTATTTGCTGAAAATGAAAAAACAATGAAAAATCAAACCGAATTAAGCCCCCCCAGAAGCAAACTAATAATTCCAAAATGAAAACCCTCAGTGGGCACATCCCTAAAAATTAGTCATAAAAGTACTTAGACCTATAAAAAGTTATCACCTACAACTTGTTTATTGACCTATATTTCTACATATCTAAGTACAAGCACACTTCCTTTTTCAAGAAAGAAAGCTGAAATGCTTTTTATATTGGGATTTTTGAAGATTTTCATTCAAGAATGATTTGGAAAGTGCTCATCAGTAGAAATTTGATATATGAAACAGAGCCATGAATTTGATCATTTACAGTCTTGTTTGTAGTTAAATATGATGGCAGTAACCTCTTCTGGTTACTCACACACAGATCGATACTCTAAGGCCGCGGTAGAAACAGTGCGGCAGTGCCGGGCGCACCCTCGTTCCCCGTACGCACAGTTCTCTTCACCTACCGCTCGATACTCTCTTCAAATTGCATGCAAATGCATGCCGCATCTGCGAAGCGTTAGGCAAGCGTTAGGCCCGCGCAACCCATTTTACTGTATAGAGCGCCTATACAGTATCCTGGGTTCGCGGGCCTAACGCTTCACGGCCGCGCTGGTATCTGTCATTTCAAATGTCATTTCAAATGACATTTGAAATGACGGGTACCAGGAAGTGGACAGTTATGTTCCCCGATGCTCGGCAAACTTTCCCCCAGGCCCGCTCATCTGCCCTGGCCCCGTCCGGTCTCCGGTGCAGCCCCAGTCCTGTCCCCTCCTCCCGAAGCAAAAAAAAACAAAACCGAAAAAGTAGCAAGGCTTGGGCCTGCTACGGTAGTCCCTTCTCCCTTCTCCTCTCCTCCCGATTTCGGCGCTCAAGGCAGGCGGGTGGGCGTGCATTCATCCAGGCAGAGGGAGCTGGAGGCCACTTTCGCCGCCGGCTCCCTCTGACTGGATGAATGCACGGCCCCCGCCGGCAGTAAATGAATGCCTGTGTGATTTCGGCGCTCAAGGTGGCCGGGTGGGCGTGCATTCATCCAGGCAGAGGGAGCCGGCGGCGAAAGTGGCCTCTGGCTCCCTCTGCCTGGATGAATGCATGCCCACCCGGCCGCGGCCTGGATCGAACACGTGCCCACCCGCCCGCCGGCTCCCACTGCCGCCTGGATCCAATGCACGCCCACCCGCTCGCTCACCCACACGCCCACCCGCTCGCCCACCAGGCGGCGCCGACTCCCGCCGCCGCCGCCTGGATGAACGGGCGCCCATCCGCCCGCCGGCTCCCGCCGCCGCCTCGATGACCGCACGCCTGGGGGATTCGGAAAGTGACAGGAAAGTGACAGGTATTTATACATATATATAAACAACTTACGCTGCAATGTTTTTTACACTTTACTCCCTTTGGTTTTACCCCCATTTTTTACACTTTATTCTCGTTTTAATTTTCGAACACCACACTAACACCAAGTAGAGGGTAGGCGGTAAACTAACAGGTTAAGGACGTGGCAAAATAGCGGGTTACAACAGGTTAAGGACGAGGCAAAATAGCGGGTTACAAAGGAGATAATCTGAGCGGGTGTCACAGTATCGGAGGGGAATAGCTAATTCCTTCATTATACAGCTAATTCGTTCATTTACATAGCATATACATGCTGCGTGCGGAAAGGGTTATGCGTCTGTTTTAAGAAGCACTAAGGATGCGTGAAACTGGAGACTGTATCGCTGGATCGCCTTACGCGTCCGAATTGTGCGCTCCCAGCACGTTACAGACGGGAAATCTTCAACCGCACGTTACAGTATCGACCTGACAGTAATTAATCTTCTTGGAAGTTCAGCCTGCTTTCACCATCAATTGACAACATAGTCCATAGCATTCTTATCAAAAAAACTCTCATCTCTGGGTCTCTGTTCTGTTTTTCTATTTCCTCTCCTCCTATCTCACTGATAACTTCAAGGTCCTGATCAGTATTTCTTTCGTGATTCCTCCTTTATTATTATTTTTCACCAAGGCTTAATATTTGGTTTTGATTCCCTGCTTCTCTCTATTTTCTTTGCTTTGGTTCTGTCATCTCTTCCAATAAGGGGCAGATTTTAAAAGCCCTGTGCGCATAAATCCAGCTGGATTTACGCACGCAGGGGACATGCGCACCGGCGCGCCTATGTTGCATAGGCGCGCCAGCACACGCAAAGCCCCGGGACGCGCGTAAGTCCTGGGGCTTTGCTTGGGGGGGGCGTGTCGGGGGCATGTTGGGGGCGTGTCGGAGGCGGCGCGGCATTCAGGGGTGTTCTGGGGCGGGACCGTGGGTGTGGTGCCGGCCCGGGGGCATTCCGGGGCCATGGCCAAGGCCTCCGAACCAGCCCCCGGGCCTTGGGCAGGCGTAACTTTCTCAACAAAGGTAGGGGGGGGATTTAGTTAGGGCTGGGGGGTGGATTAGGTAGGGGAAGGGAGGGGAAGATGAGAGGGGGGCGGAAAAAAAAGTTTCCTCTGAGGCTGCTCCGATTTCGGAGCGACCTCGGAGGAAACGGAGGCAGGCTGCTTGGCTGGGCGCACGCAGATTGCACAATTGTGCACCCCCCCTGCGTGCGCTGACCCTGGATTTTATAACATGCGTGCGGCAGCCTGCTGGCGCGCCAAGACCCGACCCGGGGGCTGTTCAGGAGGGCGCGGCCACGCTCCCGGAACGCCCCTGAGACGAAACCACACCCCCGGGCCCACCCCCCAAACGCCGCGTCATTTGGTGACGCCCCCGACACGCCCCCTTAAAAAAGCCCCGGGACTTACACGCATCCCGGGGCTCTGCGCGCGCCGGCGGCCTATGCAAAATAGGCCGCCGGCGCGCGAGGGCTCTGCTCGCGTAAATCCGGCCGGATTTACACGAGCAGGGCATTTAAAATCTGCCCGATTGTGTTTCTTAAATTATTGTTTCTTTTAATTAATGGATATTATTGTTTATTTTTTATATATGAACTCCGCCTAGCATGGCAGGTTCGATATAGGAGGACAACAAATCTTTATAATTAAATAAATACATATATAACATAAATTTCTTGTTCTGACTCAACCTAAAATCTTGAAGTTACTTATGATTCCTCCCCTCTTCTGTCTGCTAACATTTCAGTTTCTCTCAGTTATCAATCTTACAATATTTGGAAAATTTCAGCTCTCCATTACTTTTATAACTTGTCACATTCTTCTTCCTGTTTTTTTTAACTTTCATTTAGATTATTGTAATAGTCCCATCACTGGCCTCTCTCTCTCTCTCCATCCCCTTTAGAGTTTATAAAATTCTACTGCCAATCATCTCTATCTCTTGTCCTCATTTCCCTCATGTCATACATAATCGTACATAGTGTAGAAACAATTCAAAAAGAAAAAATGGGAAAGATCCCCAAAGATAGATTTATCTTCTAATTTTTGAAATAGGGGAGACCAAAAATATAATGAGTGATTATAATTAGTAAACAAAAAATTACAAATTGTAGAATCCTGAACTTATGCCCCCCCAAAATAATTTCTAGCCAAACATTTAGGAATGGGAGTCTAAGAATGCCCATAGCTGGTATCTTAGCATATGTTTACATGGCTATCTCAGATTGAACTTTTCTCCATGAGAGACCTCCTATTTTTTAAGCTCCTGGAGAGCCAGACTAGTTATCAGGGCCTTCCTACAACTATGGAGAGAGAGAGAGAGAGAGAGAGAGAGAGAGAGAGAAAGAGAGAGAGACTAGCCATAATGCCCTCACACTAGATAGGTATTTATTAGAGATGTGAATCGTGTCCTCGATCGTCTTAACGATCGATTTCGGCTGGGAGGGGGAGGGAATCGTATTGTTGCCGTTTGGGGGGGTAAAATATCATGAAAAATCGTGAAACATCGTAAAAAATCGAAAAAACGTAAAATCGCAAAACCGGCACATTAAAACCCCCTAAAACCCACCCCCGACCCTTTAAATTAAATCTCCCACCCTCCCGAACCCCCCCCCAAATGACTTAAATAACCTGCGGGTCCAGCGGCGGTCCGGAACGGCAGCGGTCCGGAACGGGCTCCTGCTACTGAATCTTGTTGTCTTCAGCCGGCGCCATTTTCCAAAATGGCGCCGAAAAATGGCGGCGGCCATAGACGAACACGATTGGACGGCAGGAGGTCCTTCCGGACCCCCGCTGGACTTTTGGCAAGTCTTGTGGGGGTCAGGAGCCCCCCCCCAAGCTGGCCAAAAGTTCCTGGAGGTCCAGCGGGGGTCAGGGAGCGATTTCCCGCCGCGAATCGTTTTCGTACGGAAAATGGCCCGGCAGGAGATCGACTGCAGGAGGTCGTTCAGCGAGGCGCCGGAACCCTCGCTGAACGACCTCCTGCAGTCGATCTCCTGCCGGCGCCATTTTCCGTACGAAAACGATTCGCGGCGGGAAATCGCTCCCTGACCCCCGCTGGACCTCCAGGAACTTTTGGCCAGCTTGTGGGGGGCCTCCTGACCCCCACGAGACTTGCCAAAAGTCCAGCGGGGGTCCGGAAGGACCTCCTGCCATCCAATCTTTTTCGTCTATGGCCGCCGCCATTTTTCGGCGCCATTTTGGAAAATGGCGCCGGCTGAAGACGACAAGATTCAGGAGCAGGAGCCCGTTCTGGACCGCTGCCGTTCCGGACCGCCGCTGGACCCGCAGGTTATTTAAGTTATTGGGGGGGGGGTTCGGGAGGGTGGGGGATTTAATTTAAAGGGTCGGGGGTGGGTTTTAGGGGGTTTTAGTGTGCCGGCTCACGATTCTAACGATTTATAACGATAAATCGTTAGAATCTGTATTGTATTGTGTTCCATAACGGTTTAAGACGATATTAAAATTATCGGACGATAATTTTAATCGTCCTAAAACGATTCACATCCCTATATATGTGCATCCTTTTATTAAATAGATGTGCAAAAATATGCCAATTCCTACCTAAAATCAGTGGGCCAAATTTTAAAAGGTGCGCACGGGTGTAGATTTCATTGCGCAAACCGACGCAAACAAATCTACGCCCGATTTTATAACATGTGCACGCAGCCGCGCGCATGTTATAAAATCCAGGGTTGGCGCACACAAGGAGGTGCACAATTGTGCAACTTGTGCGCACCGAGCTGCGCAGCCTTCCTCCGTTCCCTCCGAGGCCGCTCTGAAATCGGAGTGGCCTCAGAGGGAACATTCCTTCTGCCTCCCCCCACCTTTCCCTCCTTTCCCCTACCTAACCCACCCCGCAGCCCTACCTAGAACCCTCCCTTACCTTTGTCGGGCTGGCCAATGGAGGCCAATGGAGGCTCCGGTCACGCCCCTGCCCCGCCCCTGGACCACCCCGGACCGCCCATGCCCCATCCCTTTTTGCAAGCCCTGGGACATATGCGCATCCCGGGGCTTGCGCGAGCAGGGGCAGCTTGGGGCAGCTTTTCAGGTGTTACGCGTGTATGTTTCACATGTAGCCCTTTGAAAATCTGCCCCAGTGTGTGTAGTGAAATATACTTTCATACTTTTGGGGTGGTGATACATAGTATTTTATAATCATGTGTTTCCAGCTGCACAGTTTATAAAATACAGGCATAAATTTAGGTTACAGGCCTAGCAAGTAGAAGTTCCTTGTGACATATTAAGGGCAAAGGTAGCACCGGCGCCATTTTGAATACTGGCAATACGGCCCGAGTGCAGGAGGTCGCTCCTGGACCCCCGCTGGACTTTTGGCAAGTCTTGTGGGGGTCATGAGGCCCCCCCAAGCTGGCCAAAAGTCCCTGGGGGTCCAGCGGGGGTCCAGGAGCGATTTCCTGCACTCGTGACGTCGGATGCCAGGAATCAAAATGGCACCGATAGCCTTGCCCTTACTATGTCACAGGGGCTACCGATGCCATTGGTCAGCCCTTGTCACATGGTAGGAGCACAAGATGGCGCCGATGGCCATGTGACAGGGGCTGACCAATGGCACCGGTAGCCCCTGTGACATAGTAGGTCAAAGGCTATCGGCGCCATTTTGATAGTGGTACCGAGGGTGTGTGAGTGCAAGGTTTAGTTCCCGGACCCCCCGCTGGACCACCAGGGAATTTTTGTAAATCTTGGGGGGTCAGGGGGGTGGGGGGTTGGAGTAAATTTAATTTTAGCCAGGTAACGAATAGATTAAGACATATAACCGCATCGGGGTGCCATACGGACGTATGCAACGTATCTGCCCCATGACGAATACGTATCCCGAATGCAATATATGGCGTCCCTCTGCACATCCCTACTGTCCCAATTCTACGAGAAGTGGGCAAGAATTACGACCGACCAGTGGGTACTTCAGGTAATCCGCATCGGTTACGCCTTAGAATTTTTTCACCCTCCCAGAGTCGCCTTCCTGGTGTCATGCTGTTCTTCCCTAAACAAGTGAACTGTGGTGGAGGCCACGCTACACCATCTGATAAGCCTGCAGGCCATCGTTCCAGTTCCAGAGGCAGATCAATGGGCCGGACGGTACTCCGTGTACTTTGTGGTGCCAAAAAAAAGAGGGGACATTTCGTCCCATTCTGGACCTCCAGAAAGTGAACCAGAGTCAGAAAGTCCCGCGTTTTCTAATGGAAACCCTGCGCACGGTGATTGCGGCAGTGCGCAAGAGAGAGTGCCTCGCCTCCTTGGACCTCACAGAGGCCTACCTCCATATCCCAATCCGGAGCGATCATCAGCAGTTCCTGCAGTTCTCGATCCTGGGACAGGATTTCCAGTTTTGTGCACGCCCCTTCGGGCTGGCATTGGCACCCCGCACCTTCACCAGGATGATGGTGGTAGTTGCAGCAGCCCTCCGACGGGAAGGAGTGTTGGTTCACCTATATCGCAATGATTGGCTCCTCCGGGCAAAGTCGGAGGAAGACTGTCAGCGGACTATTCGTCATGTGACCCACATGCTGCATGTCATTAGGGTGGGTGATCAACCTTGTGAAGAGTCACCTGATTTCCTCCCATGTCCTGGAATACCTAGGGGCTCGCTTCGACACTCGCCTGGGCCGGGTGTTTTTGACGAAATTGCAGATGCACAAACTGCAACAGCAGGTGAATTGCTTGAGGATAACACAGACTCCTACAGCCTGGGACTATCTACAGTACTGGGATCCATGGCCTCGACGCTAGATCTTGTCCTGTCGGCGTTTGCTCACTTGAGGCCATTACAGCAAGCAAGCACTCCTGTCCCAGTGGAGCCCAGTGTCGGAGCAGTATCAGGTGCAGCTGCCCCTGACCTCGCAGTCCAGATCCAGCCTGGCATTGTGGCTAATGGATTCCAATCTGCAGAGAGGAATGCCCCTTGAAACCCCAGACTGGGTAGTAGTGTCCAAGGATGCCAGCCGCTGAGGCTGGGGTGCGGTGTGCCTGGGCAGAGTGGCACAAGGTATGTGGGTGCAGTCAGAACAAGCTTGTTCCATCAACCGCCTAGAAACAGGGAAGTGTGCAGGGCATTGGAAGCATTTCTGTATCTGGTGCAGAGTCGGATGGGTCCAGTGTTTTCGCCACCACGGTGGAGTACCTCAATTGCCAGAGTGGTACAAAGAGCCCTGCCGTAGCCCGAGAAGCTCATCTCCTCTTCACCTGGGCTGAATGCCATCTGGAGGGCATTGTTGCCTCACACGTGGCATGTGGATTTCCTCAGCAGGCAACAGCTGGCTCCAGGAGAGTGGGAGCTGTCCAGAGAGGCATAGAACCTCATTTGTGCCAGATGGGGGACTCCCCAGTTGGACCTCATGGCAACCCGTCCCAACACGAATATGAAGTCTTTTTTTCAGTTGACGGAAGGAGATGGGGTCGGTAGGTCTTGACACCCTGGTGTCCAAATGGCTGAAAGGGATTCTTTTGTACACCTTTCCTCCTTGGCCTCTCATCGGTCAAATCCTCAGACGAGTGGAACAGGACCGAGGTCAGGTAGTGCTGGTGGCTCTGGAGTAGCCACATTGCCCTTGGTTTGCAGATCTGGTATGACTAGCCATGGATGGGCCCTTATGGCTGGCGCATTTACCAGACTTGTGTCAGGGTCCCATCTCGGATCGGGAGGATTGCTTCTCTCTCACGGCTTGGCTTTTTAGAAGTGGCGTCTGTGATTGAAGGGGTATTCAGAGCCGGTGATTGCCACGCTGCAACAGGCCAGGCGACCTTCTACTTCCATGGTGTACTTGTGAGTGTGGACAATGTTCGAGTCCTGGTGTGCACAACAGGGGATCGGGCCGGGGTCGGCGACTGTCCCTCATAGTCTGGCTTTTCTACAGCAGGGTCTCTCCAAGGGCCTAGCGTACAATTCCCTACGCATTCAGGTTTACGCTCTGGGATTTTTTTGGGGACGAATAGACAGCAGATGCCTGGCTTGCCACCCCGATGTGGTTTGCTTCTTCATAGCAGTCAAGCATTTGTAGCCACCTGTTCAGAAACTGTGCCCAGAGTGGAACTTGAACCTCATCCTATGGGCTAAGTGTGTACTGCCCTTTGAGCCAGTGGGTCAGGCTTCTCTCAAGGACCTGACCCTCAAGACGGTCTTCTTAGTGGTTATTTGTTCAGTGAGGTGCATTTCTGAATTGCAGCTTCTGTCCTGCCGAGATCCGTTTTTGCGGTTTTCAACGGACAGAGTGTCCTTACGCACAGTGCCATCCTTTCTGCCTAAGTTGGTGTCGGCATTTCTTGTTAATCAGTCGGTAGAGCTCCCTGGCTTCCCAGACTGGTTCCCCGATTCGACAACAGATAGAGACCTGCATTTGTTGGATGTGCATCGAATTCTATTGCAATATTTGAAGATCACCAATCCCTTCCAGAAATCGGATCATTTATTTGTTCTGTTTGGTGGTCCTAGGCAAGGGAACAAGGCGTCCAAGGCCACTCTGTCTAGGTAGCTGAAGGAGACCATTGCTTCAGCATACATTTGCAATGGCCACTCCATCCTGGTCGGCTTGACAGCACATTCAACACGGGCGCAAGCGGATTCTTGGGCAGAGTGCCAGCTGGTTTCTCCACAGGAGATATGTAGAGCCTCAGTTTGGCCTTCTCTGCATACCTTTACCAAGGATTACAGCTTGGATGTTAAAGTGCCAGAGGACTCCAATTTTGGGGAATGAGGCTTCGAGAGGGTCTTTCGGGACCCCCCACCCGCACCCCCAGAGTAGTTTGGCTTTGGTACATCTCACTGGTCTGGACTGATCTAGGTATGTCCAGGAAAGGAAAATTGGTTCTTACCTGCTTATTTTCGTTCCTGTAATACCACAGATCAGTCCAGAGGCCCGCCCAGACGTGACTGCTGAAAGATTGGCTGACCCTTAGGTGAGCTACCGTGTTGAAGAATTCTGAAGGAAGTACTCTTTATTCCGATACTAGCAGAGACGGGGTAGGATTTCCAACCTTAGGGGAAGCCAACCCTCCTGTTTTTTGATGTTCGCCTTGTTCAGGGTGAATAGATGTTTAAGGTTGTTTAAAGTTAGTCTCAGTGGTTTTTTTGCTTGGGGATCGGCAATACTGAGGAACTGCAGATGGCACTAGGGTTATATAGCCGTGCCTCGAAGTTTTGTTCTCTGCCTCCATCTGCTGGTGGGAGTGCATAACCCACTGGTCTGGACTGATCTGTGGTATTACAGGAACGAAAATTAGCAGGTAAGAACCAATTTTCCTTTCTCAGCCCACTGTTCTAACCACTAGGCTACTCCTTTAGTCCTTAGATGTCTTGCTGCTTCCACTCTGCCTATCAACCATGCCCCTGATATACCACCTTGGGGGTCATTTTGTTAATATGCCCACCTGCCATGCCTAATATGTACAAGCATAAGAGTTTTGGTGCCTCTGTGCTGTTTTCTGTTTGGATCTCAGCCTAGTTCTCTCACCCTGTTTGTTTTGTTGTTGGTTATACTGGGGAGTTTTGTCCCCAGAAAAAAAAATGTGAAAAAAAAAGAAAACAAATACAAGTTTCTCCTCCCAACCTACCTCTATTATGTTTCTTCCTTTTGTTCTACGACTCTACAATTCCAGCCTACTTCTTCCACACTTTTTGTTTGTTGGTTATTTTGGGATGTTTTGATTCTAGAAAACAAATGTGAAAAAAGATTTAAAAAAAATAGTGGATGCTGGTGAAGGGTCGGCAGGCAATGACTATGGAGAAATTGCGCTGCTTTTGATAAGTTATTTCTGATATCGTACATTTGAACAATTTAAGAACATAAGAATATAAGAAATTGCCATGCTGGGTCAGACCAAGGGTCCATCAAGCCCAGCATCCTGTTTCCAACACAGGCCAAAACCAGGCCACAAGAACCTGGCAAGTACCCAAACACTAAGAAGATCCCATGCTACTGATGCCAGTAATAGTAGAGGCCATTCCCTAAGTCAACTTGATTAAAAGCAGTTAATGGACTTCTCCTCCAAGAACTTATCCAAACCTTTTTTGAACCCAGCTACACTAACTGCACTAACCACATCCTATGGCAACAAATTCCAGAGCTTTATTGTGCGTTGAGAGAAAAAGAATTTTCTCTGATTAGTCTTAAATGTGCTCCTTGCTAACTTCATGGAATGCCCCCTAGTCCTTCTATTATTCGAAAGTGAAAATAACCGAGTCACATCTACTCATGCAAGACCTCTCATGATCTTAAAGACCTCTATCATATCCCCCCCTCAGCCGTCTCTTCTCCAAGCTAAACAGCCCTAATCTCTTCAGCCTTTCCTCATAGGGAAGCTGTTCCATCCCCTTTATCATTTTGGTTGCCCTTCTCTGTACCTTCTCCATCGCAACTATATCTTTTTTGAGATGCGGCGACCAGAATTGTACACAGTATTCAAGGTGTGGTCTCACCATGGAGCGATATAGAGGCATTATGACATTTTCCGTTCTATTAACCATTCCCTTCCTAATAATTCCTAACATTCTATTTGCTTTTTTGACTGCTGCAGCACACTGAGCTGACAATTTTAAAGTATTATCCACTATGATGCCTAGATCTTTTTCCTGGGTGGTAGCTCCTAATATGGAACCTAACACCGTGTAACTACAGCAACGGTTATTTTTCCCTATATGCAACACCTTACACTTGTCCACATTAAATTTCATCTGCCATTTGGATGCCCAAACTTCAAGTCTTGCAAGGTCCTCCTGCAATGTATCACAGTCTGCTTGTGATTTAACTACTCTGAATAATTTTGTATCATCTGCAAATTTGCTAACCTCACTCGTCGTATTCCTTTCCAGATCATTTATATATATATTGAAAAGCACCGGTCCAAGTACAGATCCCTGAGGCACTCCACTGTTTACCCTTTTCCACTGAGAAAATTGACCATTTAATCCTACTCTCTGTTTCCTGTCTTTTAACCAGCTTGTAATCCACGAAAGGACATCGCCTCCTATCCCATGACTTTTTGGTTTTCATAGAAGCCTCTCATGAGGGACTTTGTCAAACGCCTTCTGAAAATCCAAATACACTACATCTACCGGTTCACCTTTATCCACATGTTTATCAACCCCTTCAAAAAAATGAAGCAGATTTGTTAGGCAAGACTTCCCTTGGGTAAATCCATGTTGACTATGTTCCATTAAATCATGTCTTTCTATATGCTTTACAATTTTGTTCTTGAGAATAGTTTCCACTATTTTTCCCGGCACTGAAGTCAGGCTCACTGGTCTATAGTTACCTGGATCACCCCTGGAGCCTTTTTTAAATATTGGGGTTACATTGGCCACCCTCCAGTCTTCAGGTACAATGGATGATTTTAATGATAGGTTACAAATTTTAACTAATAGATCAGAAATTTCATTTTTGAGTTCCTTCAGGACCCTAGGATGCATACCATCCAGTCCAGGTGATTTGCTCCTCTTTAGTTTGTCAATCTGGCCTACTACATTTTCCAGGTTCACAGTGATTTCATTCAGTTAGTCTGACTCATCACCCCTGAAAACCATCTCCGGAACTGGTATCTCCCCAACATCCTCATTTGTAAACACGGAGGCAAAGAATTCATTTAGTCTTTCTGCAATGGCCTTATCTTCCCTAAGAGCCCCTTTAACCCCTCTGTCATCTAATGGTCCAGCTGACTCCCTCACAGGTTTCTTGCTTTGGATGTATTTTAAAAAGTTTTTATTATGAGTTTTTGCCTCTATGGCCAATTTCATTTCAAATTCTCTCTTCGCCTGTCTTATCAATGTTTTACACTTAGCTTGAAAATGCTTAGGGGTAGATTTTCAAACCGCGCGATTTGGCCTACTTTTGTTGGCGCATCAGGCGCAAGCAAAAGTACGCTGGGTTGTAGTAGATACGCGCGGAGCTGCGCGTATCCGCTAAAATCCGGGATCGGCGCGCGCAAGGCTATGGATTCTGTATAGCCGGCGCGCGCCGAGCCGCACAGCCTACCTCCGTTCCCTCCGAGGCCGCTCCAAAATCGGAGCGACCTCGGAGGGAACTTTCTTTTGCCCTCCCCTCACCTTCCCCTCCCTTCCCCTACCTAACCCACCCTCCCGGCCCTGTCTAAACCCCATCCTTACCTTTGTCGGGGGATTTACGCCTCCCGGAGGGAGGCGTAAATCCCCGCGCGCCAGCGGGCCGCTAGCGCACCGGGACGCGACCTGGGGGCGGGTACGGAGGGCGCGGCCATGCCCCCGGACCGCCCCGGGCCGTAACCACGCCCCCGGACCCGCCCCCAAAACACTGCCGACACGCCCCCTAAACGCCGTGACGACTGGGCCTGCCCCGACACGCCCCCAACACACCCCCCCTCGGAGAACCCCGGGACTTACGCGAGTCCTGGGGTCCGCGCGCGCTGGTGAGCCTATGTAAAATAGGCTCACCGGCGCGCAGGGCCCTGCTTGCCTAAATCCGCCCGGATTTGGGCGGATTTAGGCAAGCAGGGCTCTTAAAATCCGCCCCTTCTGTTTTATCCTATTTTCTTCAAATGGATTCTTCTTCCAGTTTTTGAAGGATGTTTTTTTGGCTAAAATAGCCTCTTTCACCTCACCTTTTAACCATGACGGTAATCGTTTTTCCTTCCTTCCACCTTTCTTAATGCGCGGAATACATATGGACTGCGCCTCTAGGATTGTATTTTTAAACAATGTCCATGCCTGTTGAACACTTTTAACCTTTGCAGCTGCACCTTTCAGTTTTTTTCTAACTATTTTTCTCATTTTATCAAAGTTTCCCTTTTTAAAATTTAGTGTTAGAGCTGCAGATTTACTTATTGTCCCCCTTCCAGTTATTAGTTTAAATTTGATCATGTTATGATCACTGTTGCCAAGTGGCCCCACCACCGTTACTTCTCTCACCAAATCTTGCATTCCACTAAGAATTAAATCTAAAATAGCTCCCTCTCTTGTTGGTTCTTGAACCAATTGCTCCATGAAGCAATCATTTATTACATCCAGGAACTTTATGTCTCTAGCGAGTCCGGATGTTACATTTACCCAGTCAATATTGGGGTAATTGAAATCTATCACAGGAAATGTGGAACCCAAAAACAATTTCAAAAATTGGCCTAAGAAGGTGTCAGCAAGCCTTGACGTTATGTGTCACTCTCAAGCAGACACTAACCGGTCTTATCTATCATTCACCTTCATCATAATTTTAATGCAACAAACTTTTTTTCTTTTTTCAATTATTTAAAAATGTCCTCCATTCTTGATAAACAAATGACTCTTTCAAATAGCATTAGTAAGAAAAGCCCTACACGGGCCGGTGTTTCGCTGGGTAAGCTTCCTCAGGGGCATATAGAAACACTTCAGTTGTAGAGCCACATTTCTAAAAAGAGAATAAGTAAAGAAGAATCGCACGTCAGATAAAATAAGAGGTGAAATCAATACTTATCTCATGACACCACGGCTACCATTTCAGACGGGACCAGACGTCTCAACCATCTTAGAGGGAAGGAAATGGAGGAACCCGAACCGAGGCTATCGTTCCTTTAAATGATGTCAACCATCAATCATGATTTTGAAACATCTGTCAGATGATCGTAATTTGAGTGACGTCAGCCATCAATCATGAATCGGTGTTAAGCAATCTATCAATCATGATTTGGAAAACAACCTAGAATTCAACCTAAAAAACATATAGGTTATCAGGTTCACACAAGCCTTGCAATAATTGCTCCGTTTGCCCGTCTTCTATGACAATCTCAGATCAATTTACCGTACCCTCTGGTTATAAAATATTTTTGCAACACCACACCACTTGTGCATCTATCATGGTGATATACTTAATACAATGTCCTTGTTCCCTCATTTATATTGGCAAAACAAAACGCCTATTGAAGACGAGGATGATAGAACATCGTAGCAATATTAGAACCGTCAGAGCCAATGAACCTTTAGTTTCCCACTGTACAGAGATGGGACATACTTTTGATGATTTATGATTCTGTGCCATTGAACACATTCCTGTACATTGGCGGGGAGGCAATCGGGAACATATGTTGCTGCAATCTGAACAGCGGTGGATTTATCGTTTACAAACTGTTCACCCATCAGGATTAAACACTGAGCTGGACTTACATGTTTTTTTAGGTTGAATTCTAGGTTGTTTTCCAAATCATGATTGATAGATTGCTTAACACCGATTCATGATTGATGGCTGACGTCACTCAAATTACGATCATCTGACAGATGTTTCAAAATCATGATTGATGGTTGACATCATTTAAAGGAACGATAGCCTCGGTTCGGGTTCCTCCATTTCCTTCCCTCTAAGATGGTTGAGACGTCTGGTCCCATCTGAAATGGTAGCCGTGGTGTCATGAGATAAGTATTGATTTCACCTCTTATTTTATCTGACGTGCGATTCTTCTTTACTTATTCTCTTTTTAGAAATGTGGCTCTACAACTGAAGTGTTTCTATATGCCCCTGAGGAAGCTTACCCAGCGAAACACCGGCCCGTGTAGGGCTTTTCTTACTAATGCTATTTGAAAGAGTCATTTGTTTATCAAGAATGGAGGACATTTTTAAATAATTGAAAAAAGAAAAAAAGTTTGTTGCATTAAAATTATGATGAAGGTGAATGATAGATAAGACCGGTTAGTGTCTGCTTGAGAGTGACACATAACGTCAAGGCTTGCTGACACCTTCTTAGGCCAATTTTTGAAATTGTTTTTGGGTTCCACATTTCCTGTGATAGATTATATGTTGTGGTTAACCGCTGACTCCCTTGTGTGAGTAGGGTAATTGAAATCTCCCATTATTATTGCACTGCCAAATTGGTTTGCTTCCCTGATTTCTCTTAGCATTTCATCATCTGTCTGACCATTTTGTCCAGGTGGACGGTAGTATACTCCTATCACTATACTCTTACCCAACACACATGGGATTTCTACCCATATATATTCTACTGAGCATTTAGTCTCTTGTATGATCTTTATCCTGTTGGACTCTATACCCTCCCGGACATAACGTGCCACACCCCCACCAAGTTGCCTCACCCCCACCAAGTCCCTATCATTGTGATATAATTTGTACCCTGATATAGCACTGTCCCATTGGTTATCGTGTTGCAAATTTTGAAAAATGTTCTGGCAGCTTGAGGAAAATGTTGCCAATATATTTTTGAGAAGGGGATGACATAGGTGATTGAGGAATATTTGA
Source organism: Rhinatrema bivittatum (assembly GCF_901001135.1). Classification (NCBI taxonomy): domain Eukaryota; kingdom Metazoa; phylum Chordata; class Amphibia; order Gymnophiona; family Rhinatrematidae; genus Rhinatrema; species Rhinatrema bivittatum. The sequence goes on from NC_042615.1 coordinate 597,675,578, forward strand.
AGTAATTAAAGTTGAGCTTCAGAAAGGGACACAGTTGTACTAAATGGGTAGACGCTTAGTGTGCCCCCACGGACATGATGATTATTGAAAGTGTTCAAAGAAGTTGAAGAAATTATTAGAATACATGATGCATATGTGAATTAAGAAGGAATTTTTTCATAAATTTCCCTGATAAAGCCCCCGGTTGTGGGGTGAAACGAGGCTCTCATCAGGAGTTTAGGCAGTGGAGAACAGAAGAAACATACAGAGAATAGAAGTGGATTTAACTGCTATAAAACATATACGTGTTTCTCAAAACATTCAGGAGTATTGTTTTAATATGTGATGGGGATTTTTCTCTTGGTGAATTGATTTTATAATAGATGTGTAGTGTGGATGGTATGTGAGATATAATGTATGAATGGTGTGAATGGAGGGTAATGCATAAAAGTACATGAGGATTAATGGGTGGTGCATTTTTATGAATAATTCACATGATTGATGGAATAATGTTAAAACTGCTTACATAGATAATATATATAGAGTGATGGTTTATAATGTCTGTTAGTGGTCCGCATGTCATGTAAAAAAACTTTTTTAACATGAGTTGTTACAATAAAAAAAAAGTAAATTACATAATATTAGCTTTAAACCTCTGTATTTATGCCATTTGTTTTCTTGGACATGCCTCCTTTCATTGAAGTAACAGGCTGTTATGATTGGGGACCCTTGAGCCGGAGCAAGCAGTGATGACCACTGAGGGATTGCCCCCGATGTAACTCATCTCTGGGAGGTGGAGCTGGAGAAGAGAAACACTTCACAGGAATGGTTCCAAGAGATCAGGCAGGATGGCCCTCCGAGGAGCTGATAGCCTATGAGCGCTCTGAGGAGTGGGTGCTCAGAGCGTTCACCCAGCGAGTCAGGAACCAGGAACCAAAGCTCCACGAAGAAGTGGAATGGAGTCCAGGCAGAAGATCCAGGGCAGGCAGCGAAGAAGTGGAATGGAGTCACAGGCCAAGGGTCAGGACGGGCAGCAGTTGATCAGAGACAAGAAGACAAGCCGAGGTCAAACCTGGAGATCAAGCCAAGGACTGGGTACAGGAATGGAGGCAGGCACTGGATTAGGGCAGAAAACTGGAGCCAAGACAAGGCAAGAACTTGGAGGCAAGGCAAGGCAGGAACTCAGAGGCAAGGCAAGGCAGGAACTCGGAGGCAAGGCAAAGCAAGCCAAGCAGCAACAGAGAAGACCTGTTGCAAAGGCAAGTTGGTTAGCAGCTGTAGGGTTTAAATACCCCTCCTACTGGCATCATCTTCTGGGGCTGGGCTGATTCTCCCCCGTGGCCCCTTTAAGAGTTGGGGCTGTGCGTGCGCGCGTGTCAGGGGAGGTCCCGATGCAGCCTGGGATGATGTTGCCCCGTTCGCGCAGCTGTGAGCATTCGGCCTCCCGCTGAGGGAGGGCTGCCGCGCCGGGCAGATGGAAGAGGTAGGGGGGCCTGGCTGGGGGCTGCCGCTGCCAGGCACCACAACACAGGCAGCCTCTTCCAGGGACATTTTGTCAGTGCTGAGTAGTGTTAAGCGTGCTCTGGACTGGTGTTGGAGATTTTCTTGGTATAGTAGTGGTGGTTGTTCTTGATGGTGCTTTGAGATTGCTGAGTTTCCCATTGTTTTATCTTTTGTCTGTGTCCTTGAGTGAATCTTTAGAGTGCATCTGATTGTTGGACTATGATTATCTGTCTCTCTACGTTTGTATTTAAGTTCCTGAAAAAGTACAGTTGGTGTTCATGGTTGTGTAGATAATGGAGCATCAGTGATAGAACACCAGGGCAGCTGTCCAGGCAAAGCTGGCACTCATTGAGAGATCCAAGCACCAGACATGAGGAGGCCTATCATGCAAAGTGCAGCTGATGCCAGTGGAAAAGCTGGTCCATGGGAATCCTCAGCAGTACTACCTTGCTTGTGTCTTTACTGGTGGCACTGATATGTATGTTGCAGAAGGACCAGGTGATAATAATAGGGAATGTATCTCCAGGGTGAAGAGGGCTGGCTGTGGGGGGTCAAAAGGATATAATAGTACTTGGCTCTGATATGTCTTTTGTTATTTTCTCAAGTGATCATCAGCTGATGGCCACAGAGGGTGAGACTAAAGAGAACCAGCCATCATCTCTGGATCCACCTCTGATGGGAACAGCAGTACAACCCACCGACAGTCTGCAGCTGCCAAGCGAGACACTGGTATCAGATACAGAAGACAGTCACAGTATTGAGCTCTACTTTAAATGGCCAGACACATTCATGACAAACATCCTGGATGTACCAGCAACACTTGGCACCAGCGAGGGCATCATTTCTACAGATGCATCAGCTGTGGAAAAAGTCCAGACTGCGAGGGAGAACATCACTACAGTAAGTGTTTTAGCTGCTTGAGTTAGAATTTGTCCTATGACATTGTCAATGTGCTATGAGACATTGTCCATATGAGACATGAATAGGACCCTTATTCATGCAATTGAGTTCTTGTTCCCCTAGGAGGCAAGCTTATTGTCCAACTCTGAAACTATGGAACACAATACAGCCAGAGGTGAGAAACATGGATGAAGGGTATATCCTCGAGGCAAGTTCCCACCATGCTGAACTGTTCCTGATTTTATCTGGACCAAAACATATGCAGGACCACTAAGGATTCCATCTGGACCCATCATGACCCCATGCTAGTCATCCTCCCCACTGGATGACTATTGATTTTCTCATTTTTCTTCTGTGACCAGTTGTTGGCACATAGCTGTCTATCAGGTTTTCTGGGCATGCATCCCCCACTCTTTGTGATGCAGCTGATGCCAGTGTCAGAGCTGGACCCTTTGGTATGGTCCACTTTTTAAACCCACACTAAATCATAAGTGACTAGCCTGCAGTCAATTGCCACAGACCTGAACACCAAAGAGATTCTTTCAACCCCCACCTGGCCCATGCTGAACCATCAATGGTGGGAGAGGCTTTATTTTCCAATGGGGAACAGCAAAACATCTGCTGTCAACTTGCAAGCCAGACTACCAAAGACAGCCTTAGGAACCAGCTCCCAAGGAAACAACAGAACCTATCTTGTGGATCTTAGCTGTCAAATACCAATGGTAAACTGGAGTGGTGGTGCTGGTGTTCAGATGCTGGGCTGTAGGTGTCTAATTAATGGTTACATCTGGATGTCAAACATGGTGTTGGCTGCACAATTCTCATGAAGTTTTCCCCAACTGCACTGTCTTCTTAGGGCTGCATGGTGGGAGAGGCTTTATTTTCCAATGGTGTGGATCTGGGTAAGCCCCACTTAGAAGCCTCATTTGAGCCACCACTTGTCACACCACCGATGCTGGTCTCTTCTCCTTCCATGAGTATTGGCCCCAGTTGGTGCTGGATGGCACCAACAGGGAATTCAGACTTGCATTTCTCACTTTTGGATTTTTTTCCTTTCTTTTTTAAATTTGTAGGTGGGTGCATCATCAGTGCTTATCACTGCCATTTGCCAAAATGGTTATTTATTATTATTTATTGATTGATTGGCATTTGATATTCCACTTTTTACCATGACTGACCTCAAAGATGATTACATTAAATTTAAAGTAGGTTACAATATTATTAGATCAACAAACAATATTGGTTGAGTCTCTTTATATTTAAAGATAAATTCATAGTTTGTTGTTGCTGTAGAAATAGGAATACTTCTGTGGTAACTACTTTGTTGGAGAGGAAGTATCTATTGGGAATGCTTGGCTAAAATGCCATGCTTTAGCTTTTTTCCTGATGATGAGGTAGCTGGGCTCCAAGCATAGGGAAAATAAAAGTATCCAGATATTTGGTGCATAAAAGCTAAAGGCTCAAAGTCTGGTGCAGGTCAGTCTAGCAGAATTTAGAGGTAGGGTGGAAAGTAGAGCTAGTTGGGAAGATCTGATTTCTCCCTTAGGGGCATAAGGGAGAAAGAGTTGCAAGAGATATTTGTGAGCCTGTTTGTTTGTACACTTGAAGACAAAGCAGAGTGTTTTGAATTTTATCCTGCTCTCTTTTGGTAGCCAGTATAGCCTAGTTAGAATAGGTTTTATATGGTCATATGCGCTTACCAGGATTCTTGCTGCTATGTTATAGTGGAAAAATTATTTAAGGAGTTATTTAATTTATGTGAAGAAATTTGTAAGGTGATAGAAATTAGTGGAACAAAGGTCATCTCTAATATTGCTAGTATGTTTGCTTGACTTAACTATAAGTTCTGAGAATACATATGTCATTTTTTTTTATCTTGCTTATAACAAGATACAAGTCATGAGATCAGATATATTAATGAGATAATGGTGCAGATATCAGGGAAAACAAGACATCAGCAACCTAGCCATACCTAACTGCAGCTGATATGATTAGACAAATAGTTGAGGCCTCAGCAAATGATAAGAACATTTTGGAATAGCCCAGAGAAGAAACTGGGACATAGGTCAGAAGCATTAACATAAAAAGAACAACTTCAGATAGACTAGTTGTAATCAGAAAAAGAACAGATCAGACGAAAACCTTGTTGGATTTTAAAGTGACTGAGGAACTGTTCCTGATTTCCCAGTGCTCTGTTTCCAATTTTCCAAGATATACAAGTCTCACACTGGAAACAGTGAGGGAAGTATGTTTGTATATATTCTTAATGAAAAAAATCTAATCTTGTATGCTTTTATTGCTTATTCTCAGACTTATAAGAAAAACTTCTATGCTTTTGAACAAATGTGTTGTATATTCTGTGATGTAATAACGTACCACTCAGCCCACCTTTTATAGATATGTAGGAGCTTTTGAATTGTATTGGGAGATGCCATTGAATAAAAAACTGCAGTAGTCTATTCTGCTGGTGATTAGTACATGGATTGCTGTAATCAGATTGTGTTTGTCAAAGGTAGTTTCTTGTTTGTTCTGCTCTTCCTTCTGGCACAGATGCTTCATCTACTCAGACACCTCATCTCTATGTAGATTCTTTTCCCCCTTGTCTCTGCCATCACACAACCTGCCACCAACTCTCATTTTTTCTCTTCCCATGAGTATTTACACTCCAAGTTTCCACAGCACAATTCTTGCTGGTTCCCCAGTAGGCACTGGATGGCTTCAGACTTACATCTCTCACTTTCTCTTTTCCCTTTCTTTTGCACGTGGCCACATCATTGGCACTTGTGACTGCAGTATGAGGAAATGGTGGTTGCACTCCTGTTCTTCCTTCTGGTGCAGATGTTACTTCTACCTGGACACCTTATCTTTTTGCAGATGCTTCTCCCTCTCATCTTTGAATCACTTGACCCACCACTGACACATGTCCCTTCTCTTCCTATAGTATTTACAATCCATGCTGGTTCGGTGAATGCTGGACAACTTCAGACTTGCATTTCTAATTTTTTTTCCCTGTCTTTTGCAGGTGGGTACATCATTGACATGCACCTGTTATATTGGATCAACCGCAGATGTCATGCAATAGCTGATCTGCTCTTGCCCCAGGAAGCCGTCATCACTCCCCTTGCCTGCAGTGCTGTACCTCCTCCTAGATATGCACACATTATCTAGGCTCTGTGTCAGGAATTGAGGCAGATGATCACTGATGATGTTGGCACCAGTTGGGTATTTAAAACTAGCCCACACTCCCAGTTGGTGCCTCAACAGAAGCCATACTCCCAGTTGGTGCCTCAACAGAAGCAGGGCAAGGCAGGCAGGAGGCAAGGCTGGACAAGGCTGGAATGAGGCAGGACTAGAATGAGGTAAGACAGAATGGAACAAGAGTAAGCAGTAATGAGCAATAAATACTGCAAGGCAGGAGGCTCATTACTGCTTACTCTTGTTCCATCCTGTCTTACCTCATTCTAGTCCTGCCTCATTCCAGCCTTGCCTCCTGCCTGCCTTGCCCTGCTTCTGTCCTTGTCTTGCCTTCTTATTTCTTGGACTGCTCTCAGATGTTCTGACCTCTGCCTTGACCTTGACCATGCCTGTCTGCCTCCTGCCTTGACCATAGCCTGGACCTTGACTGTGCATGTCTACCATTGCTTTGACCATCTGTCACTTGCTCTGACCTTGACCTGCTCCATGGCATTCGTCAGTTCCTCCATGAGACCATCATCTAAGTCCTGCCAGTTCCTGAACCCAAGGGTTCAACCTGTGGGGAACGGGGTTGGTATAGGTGAAACTCACCCTTGTCCAGCCGGAGTGGGTTCACCAGCTATCATCATGGGCCTGACAGGTTTACCTGTGGGACAGAATGAATCATACCACAGCCAAATGGCTTCACACCCCATGACATCATCGCTGCAGTATGAGGAAATGGTGGTTATACTCCTACTCTTCTATTCAGCACAGATGCTTCTTCAACTCAAACGCCTCACCTTCACATAAATGGTCCTCTAATCCGGATGCCTCATTTGAGCCATCAGTTAGCATGTTGTCGATACTGGTCTTTTCTCTTCCTGTGAGTATTATGCAACAGCATGCCTATGTACTGTTCTTGCTAGGGATGTGAATCATTTTTCTGATGGATGAAAATATCGTATGATATTTTCTCATCCGTCAGGTATTGGGGGGTCCCCGAAAGCGATAGGAAAACCCCACGAAATTTCCATGTGGTTTTCTTATCGTTTTGGGGGTGGGGGGTGGGAAGAAAGGGCACACAGAAAAACAACCCCCAAACCCATCCCAATCCTTTAAATCAAATTATTTAGAATCCCCCACCCTCCTGAGCACCCCAAAAAACTTTTCTAAAGAACCTGGTGGTCCAGAGGGGGTCCCAGGAGCGATCTCCCACTCTTGGGCCGTCGGCTGCCATTAATCAAAATGGCGCCAATGGCCCTTTGCCCTTACCATGTGACAGGGGCTATCAGGGCCATTTGCCAGCCCCTATCACATGGTAGGAGCATTTTTTAAGATGGTGCTGGTCATCCATTGCTCCTACCATGTGACAGAGGCCAGCCAATGGCACCGATAGCCTCTGTCACATGGTAAGGGCAAAGTCGGCGCCATTTTGTTTACTGGCAGCTGATGGCCTGAGAGCGGGAGATTGCTCCCTGGTCCCCCGCTGGACCACCAGGTACTTTAGAAAAGTTTTTTGGGGGTCGGGAGAGTGGGGTATTCTAAATAATTTGATTTACAGGGTAGGGGTGGGTTTTGGTTTTTTTTACGGCTCGGGACAGCCAAAAAAAAAGCATTCAGAACCACGGGAAATGAAGATTTCCCACGGTTCTACGAGCCCAATACCGGAAACGAGTCCGGTACCGATTCACATCTCTAGTTCTTGCTGGTTCCACAGTGGGTGCTGGATGGTACTTCTCTAGACTTCTGATTTGGTAGGCTTCTCATTATCAGGCTAATTTTAAAAAGAGATGCAGATGCCCATACGCACACATATGGATATGCAAGGGAATATATGCTAGAATTTTAAATTAAGCATGCACTTAAGATCATATGATTTAAAATGTGCCTGCGTGCATAAGTATGCTCCTAATTTCAAGCAGTTACTTGAGTAGACATACTTTGCATATCTTAAGACTATGCTGGCTTTAACACATGTAGGTCAATGGATTTTAAAACATCCTCCCATGAAGGATATTCCCAGTTTTTCCAATTAGTCCACCAGTTTGCCCAGTCAATCTTGAGGTCATTCAGACCCCTCTTGTTTTTCATCCTGCACTCCCCCTAGTTGACCTGGAACCCTCACCCTGCTGTGTTAGACCTAAAACATGATTTCCATAGACTTAATCCTCACATGGAGTAACAGTAAATGTACACGCCTAACAAGCCACTGCACGCTGTGGCTCCAGTTTTAAAATACAGATTTATATGCATAACTGTTAACCCTGCCCTAGAATGTCCATGCCCCACACACTTTTTTTTATTTTGCACATGTGCATATATGTGCATAATTAACAGCCTTTAAAATCCACAATGGTCACACGCGGCCCACATATGCATGTACAAAAGGCCTTTTAGATTGAGCAAAGCTTTTAAAATTCACCACCTAAACCTCACCTCAAGTTACTAGTTGCCCTTCCTAATGTGGTATAAAAAGTGTACTAATATGCATATTTTCTTAGAGGTTCCCTCTCCCTCTCTCTATCTCTCTCTTCCTTCCCCCCCCCCCCCCACCTCCTTTCTAAAACTTGATTTGCAATTTTTAGCACAAATCCCATTTTAGGAGTATCGCATAGCAGAACACTATGAAAAAGGTGTAGTTATTTTTGCATTAAAACCCATGATAACATGCTTTATGCTATCACATACAACGCTAAGCACCCTCATTTCAATTCACTCCACCATAACTCCGCCCAAAATCCTCCCATTTGGGAAAAATGTTAAATTTTGCATACGCATCTTGCAATACATTATTTATCATGGACATTCTGGTATTATCACGGGCATTAGGGCTCTAATGCCCGTGATAAGTCCCTAACATGATTTGATGAATGACCCCCTAAATTTATAATAATCTGAATTGATTATTTCTGTATTTTATCCTTAAATGAAAGTCTAGCATCAAACAAGAAATCCAGGTTTTGTACTGTGCCCTTAAATGGAACAATCATATCAAATATTACAGGATCACTAATATTATATTTCCTCAAGTAATCTGGCTCTCATGAAAATCAAATTGCCTCAGTTTTTTGTAAGTTCAAAATTAGATGGTTCTTTTTCATCCTCTCACTAATATTGCACATGCTTTTTTTCAATATTATTGATTGTTACAATAGGATATCTTCCCATGTCAAACTGATCGGCATATAACCTAAAAGCAATAGACTGAGCATAAAGTACAGCACATAAGGGTCTTAGATATAGATAAAATAAAATGGCAGCTAATTCAGAGCCCGGTGGCGTGCCACATGATACATCAAACCAAGCTGATTCTTTCCCTCCAAAGACCTGTTGCTTTCTGCTTTCCAAATAAGATGCCAACTGGGCTAAAACAGTACCACCAATTCCCATGATTTCAATCTCTCCATCAATACTGAATGTGAAGCTGTATCAAATGTTGAAGACAGATCTAGGTACAACCTAATTACAGACTCCCCTTTATCAAATTTTAAAAGAAGAAAATCTAGTACAGAGCACAATAGACTCCGTACTATGTTTTTATCTGAACCCAAATTGAAATTGATGTTATATTTGATTCTCATTAATAAAATATTTGCAAATGGACCACTTTCTCTAGAAGCATGACTGAAGGCCTGGAGACTGCTGCCACGGGACACCGGGGCCTATCTGGACTTGCAAGGGCTGCGAGGGAGACAGGACCGGAACCCGCTGAGTGACCCGGAAGGTGAGCGGTCCTGTGCGCGGGACAACCACGGGTGGGGCGCATAACAATTTGTAGCCTGATATAGAGAAAATGTTTAAACAAATTTGTAATAAAAAAAATCCTGCAGTAAACCGAAAGCCATTGCATTTTAGTTGACAATTTTCATTGGCATGAACCAACCAATGCCTTGAAATCTTCAGGCACAAATCTATTAGTTTTACCAACTGCCCCCACACACAGACTGCAGAGCATCCATGCATGAGCTTTTTATTATAGAGCGTCTAAATCATGGAATGCATTGCTGATAGAAATACGGACAGAGAAGGACATTAAACTGTTTAGGAAGAGGATGAAGGCATGTTTTTTCCAAAAGCATAGGAGTAATTTTGGGTAGATTTTCAGAGGTTTATGCGCGTAACCCCAGAAAATCTACCCCAAACCCCCCCTGCGCGTGCCGAGCCTATCTTGCATAGGCTTCCTGCACACGCAAAGCCCTGGGACGTGCGTACATCCCGGGGCTTTCCTGGGGGTGGCGTGTCGGGGGGGGGTGTCGTGACCGGCGCGTCATCGGGGGGCGTGTTGGAGAGGTGACGCGGCCGGCGCGTCATCCGGGGGTGGGGCCGTGGGCATGGTTCCAGACCGGGTGCATTCTGGGGGCATGGCCACAGCCTCCGGACCAGCCCCCGGACCGGAACATGGCGAGCCGGCAGCCGGCCCGGCACGTGCAAGTTATGCCTGCCTCGAGTATTGAAATCGCGCAAACAAAAGTACGCGTGTGCGCAACTTTATAAAATCTACCCCTTTATGTATTGCCTGTTTATTATTGTTTCAATGAGTTTTTTTATGATTGTTTTAGAAAATTTATGAATGATTTTATGGAATCCATACTGGACACTATGGGTGGGAATTCATTTGCAAAAAAAGTAGGAAATATATATTTTGTTGCATTTCATGGATGAAATAAAACAAAAGAAAAAAACATAAAATGTTGAGTGTTTTTTTCTTTTGTTTTTTTTTCAAAAGGTACATTGTATAATAAAAAAAAAAAAGTATCCAGAACCCACTCCCAATTCTTCCTCTTTATTAACTAATTCAACCCCAACCACACTAGCCCACCCTCCTGAGCATCCCCTGGACTCACCACAACACGGATTCCGAAAAAATCGAGGCACAGAATCCCTCCTTATCTCTTTGACAGACCATATCCTACTGGGCCTTGACAAAGGAAATTCATACCTATTGATCTTGCTGGACCTGTCCGCAGCGTTCGACACGGTCAACCACGCTATCCTCCTTAACCAGTTGTCATCCATAGGAATCAGCGGCACCGTCCTTTCCTGGTTTAAAACCTTTCTCAACAATAGAGGTTACAAAGTTAAACTCCAAAACAAGGAATCCTCAAGATTCAACTCTGCCATAGGAGTCCCACAAGGTTCGTCTTTATCTCCGACTCTATTCAATATTTACCTTCTTCCTCTCTGCCAACTTCTCACCGACCTCAATCTAAAGTTTTTCCTATACGCAGATGATATTCAAATCATCATCCCTATCAAAGACACATACTCTAATACTCTTGACTACTGGGAATCATGCCACAAAAAAATCAAACAACTACTCAACAGCCTACACCTCATCTTAAATTCCTCTAAGACTGAAATCCTACTCATCTCTCCTGAGAACAACACCTCCAACAGTTCTCTTCCTACCAATCTGCCTACCACACAAGCTAGAGACCTAGGAGTAATAATAGACAACCGGCTAAACTTCAAGGCACACATCAACAAAACAACCAAAGACTGCTTCTATAAACTTCAGGTCCTGAAAAGGATAAGACCCCTTTTCCACGCTCAAGACTTCAGAACGATCATCCAAGCAGTCATTTTTTCGAAACTAGACTATTGCAATTCCCTATTGCTAGGTCTACCATCATCATACTCCAAACCCCTACAGATGGTTCAAAATTCAGCAGCCCGAATCTTGACAGGCGCAAGGAAAAGAGACCACATATCCCCCGTCCTGAAAGAGCTTCACTGGTTACCAGTCTACTTCCGCATCATGTACAAAGCCATAACCATCACCTACAAAACTATACATCAACTTACCACTCTCGATCTTCAATTCCCTCTCCAAACACATAATTCTACCAGACCTACTAGAGATGCTTATAGAGGCTCCCTCCAAGTTCCCCCAGCGAAAACGACCAGACACATCACCATAAGAGATCGCGCCACCTCCACAGTTGGCCCTCTTTTGTGGAATTCCATTCCTACAGACCTCAGACAGGAGCCCTGCCTCCCAACTTTTAGGAAAAAACTTAAGACTTGGTTATTCAAACAAGCATTTCCGGACACAACCCAATGACACATTCCAATGACTCCTAAAACTCCACTCCTCTTGTATATAACATCTATTCTGTATACTATATTTAAATTGTATATTGTTTAACCATCTCTTTTCTCTCCTCTCTTCTTCCTTCTCCAAGTTCGGCTACCCTTGTTAAATGTAACTGTACTTTCGGACACCACAGTTCTAGTTTTTTGTTTATAATGCACTCCTGTTCAATGTAAACCAGCAAGATATGTTTTCATGATTGCCGGTATATAAAAACTCTAAATAAATAAAATAAAATAAATAAAATACCTAGTGGTCTAGTGAGGGCCTGGGAGTGACCTCCTGCTCCTAGGCTGGCAACATTTGCTGGCCCCTGTCACACGATAGGGGTAAATGTTGGCCAGTGCCATTTTGACTAATAGCAGCTGCTGGCCTGGGAGTGGGGGTGGTTCTCAAGCCCCCACTAGATCACCAAGTATGTTTTGGTGAGTCCGGGGGGGGGGGGGGGGAGGCTTGAAAGGGTGGGCAAGGGTAGTCACAGTTGAATTGATTAATAAAGGGGAAGGTTTGGGGACAGTTTCTGGATGTATTGTTTGTTTGATGGGGGGGTTTCAGGAAAAAGAAATTGAAAAAAAGCAATCCAGGGATCGACCCAAAATCACCCACCCCAGAACAATATATAAAATGCAAAAAACTGTTTTGAGGGTACCATGCCTATTGGACACAAACTATGGAATTGTTTTTGTTTGACATTATTGACTCATGTAAAATATCCTGTGAAAAATGACTTGCTTGAGGATATTAATTCATTTGGTATGGTTGAGGTGCAACATTTTTCTGATATACCATGGTATCACCATCTATTATTGTAAAATTTCTTATGGATTTGTGCACAACTGCCTTTTTTTTTTCTTAAATCTCTCAGAACAGTAGCATAGAGGGACAAACTGTATGTAATAGCAAATTCTGCAAGCACCTAATCAAATTACTACCTCAGTTACTTGTTACTTAGAAAACCACAATATGTGGCATTCAATTGTTTCTTTGGAGTAAAGCATGTATGTATGAGAGATTTTTCACATGGATACAGTTTGCATTAACATTGTGCCTCTCATATATCACCGTTCTGTAAATGTTCCTTATAATGCATTTAAGAGTACACAAATTGCTTCAGAAAAGAGCATTTAGGAACTTAGTTTCATTGAAAGCTTTCTGTTGACTCTTGGCCTAACACAGCTTTTTTTTTTTTTTTTTTAAAGCAGGATTATTTTAGGCCATAAAAGAACAGTCCTTAAAGCAAAAATCTGTGACTTGGTATAGTGACCAAGAGAACATTGCAACAGTATGTTCTGCAAGAAACCCTTCATTAATCCTTTCCTGTAATTCTACCCTATTCACCTTCTCCCCTGCCTGACTCAATAGAATTTAAAACCTGCTGTCAGCACAGTAACTTGCCCAGAACCCATTCATTACTCAGTCAAAGCATTTGGAATGTTTGCTGATTTGTCAGTGAATAGGAACACAGTGTAAATCGGGTCTGAAGAGTGCTATTTTTTCTCAGATAAATTGTTCCTGTGTGATGTACACTGCAAGTGTTAGAAATCATCGGGGTTTTGACACCAATCTTCTTTTCAAATGGTCAGGGTAACTTGTTCAGTATAGCCTCAGAAAAAATATATATATATTTATAGCACAGAAAAATGAATCGTCTTCTGTTAAATGTGGTTGCCAATTTAGATCTAACAAGGACGTTAGTTATTACAGTAAAGCTTTTAGATTTTTAGATTTTCTGTTCAATATACATCTCCAATATGCAAAAAAATAAATCCTCTCTCTTTATATGATGCAATTAAGCTATTTTCTGACAAGAGGATGACAAACTGGAGTTGTCTGGTACCAAAATGATTCACAGTGTAATTTTTTCATAAAATTAAGCAACAAATTAGAGGCCTGATTTACTAAGCTTTTTTTTTTTTTGGGGGGGGGGGAGAGGAGGGACAGTAGTAAATCAAAGTCTAAATTTTGAGGTTGACAAAATGTTTTGGGGGATTGATTTATTACAGAGTGGTCAATAAAGTAATCAAGAAAACATGAATAATCATCCAGTGTTACCCTATGAAATATATCCTCATTTCTGAAAAACATAAACTCAAGAGGAAGCAAGCAGCGTATAGCCATAGTCATGCTAATTGTGATGATATGGAACCATGAAAATCTTAGTTTTAAATCCTATTATGAACATAAATTTACTATTTTTGTTTTGTCCAACTTTGAGATGATTTGGGGGCCAATGCAAAATAATGAGCTATACAGGAAGGCCTTGCTGTGCACATTAAAGGGGTCCAGAAAGATGCCAGCATGAGCAAGAAGGAACTTGCAGGACCACGCATGAGAATGAAGGAACATTTTATTCAAAGGAGGTGTTACCAAGGTCACGTGATATAGTATGGCATGCTCACCCTTCATGTCAGTTAGTGAGCACTCACTATGTGGATGCTATTTAACACCTGCTAGGACTTGGTGTTAACATACTAATCTGATCCTATTACTTATTGAGGGCATACTTAGTGAAAGCACACTAAACAACAGAGCATGCTTCTGAAAAGGCTCAGCTATTTGGAAACAGAAGGTCCAAAAAATGAAGGTCATTGTCTGGAGATGACTTTATGACTGTAGCCAAACAGCCTGACCATTCTTCCTTTTGCCAAAACAAAACATACCTAAATATTCGTTTTCAACAAATTCTTAAATATATGCTGTATATAGTATTTTCACAAATAGGGCTTCTCAAACTACACAGTGACACATCATGGAGGCTCTTCAGGCATTGATCCATGCCTCACATTGCATAAGGCAATGAGGTATCATACTAGTATGGAAATGGACGGCCTCCAAAGTATTGTTTGATACTCTGGTATAGTTGCCGACTTTCAACTGGGAAAAAATCAAACATTTAGACCCTTGGAGTAAATTCTTTTGCCTATGTCCTTCCACACAACTATTTATTTTAAACATGCAACCCAACACCAACTCCACCCCCTCCCTCACTATCTTGTCTTTTTTGCTTGATATCATGCTTCTTTATCTACCACTGCTATCTCAGGGCTGGTGCAAGGATATTAGGTTCACTAGAGAAAGTTTACAGCCTTGTATGACCTTTCACCACACACCATAAAAATCTATGCAGTTATAATAGATTCAAAATATCACACATCTCTGCTAGCTAGCTGAATATACTTATCTGGTTAACCAGTGCTGTCACTGAATATAACCAATTATCTTAAAATTAGACAGATAAGTATATCTGGCTAACTTTAAGACAGCATTGTGGCCTGACCAGAGTTAACTGGATAAATCAGCTAACAACAAATATCTATTTACCAGGTTAACTTATCCAGCTAACTTGCCTCCTCCCTGATCCGTCTATTCCCCACCCCTGACTTAGCTGGTTAAAATCTTAAATGGAGAAGTCATTTATTCGGCTAAGTGGTGCCTGCTGACTATAGCCGGATATTCAGTGGCACCACTTAGTTGGATAAGTAGTACTTATTTACCTAAGTGATGTTTAAATATCAGCCTCTCCATTTATACATACTGCTGTGGTGCAAACTAGAAAACCCTGCAAAAAAGACACTTTGAACCCATATGGAATTAGGCCTATTGTAATATTTGTTGTGTGTGGGCTTGCTCATCAGAAAGGCATGCATGAACTGAATTATAATATAGAAACCTTCCCGAACCAGGTACGAGAGTGTAGGTGTTATGCTCAGGCTTGTGGACCCTTGGCCGACGAGAGGCTGGTATTCCTTTCGGAGGCTCCGTAGGCTCTCTCGTCGGGTGGTGAGGCAGAACAGGAGGCAGGACCAGCTGACCCTTGGCACTGGAGGCTGAGGCAAACATGGAGGTGATGAAGAGACGAGATGAGGTGCTGTGTCTTCACCACTGGTGGTCTGCGGTCCCCCCGGGAGGAGCCCATAGGGACCCGACCGCTGGGACTTAGGTGGACCTAGGGAGGTCAGGGTAACGGTGCAAGGGCCAACTGGAGCTTCGCCCTAGAAGCACGCAGTCCCCCCAGGAGGAGCCCGTAGGGACCCGGGCCGCTGGGACTTAGGCGGGCCCTTGGAGACGGTAGTCTTGAAGAGATCCTAGGTCGAGTACCAGAGGGTCGTTGCTCACTAGTCCAAAGTCGTACGCCAGAGAATCACCACTTGCCTATCCGAAGTCAGGAACCAGAGAATCACCGTAAGCCAATCTGAAGTCAAAAACCAGGAAGACGAAGCAGGAACCAGAAGCCAAGCTCGAGGAACTCACCGAAGCAAGCAGACTGGACAAAGCTCACAGGAGACGTTGCCAAGTCGAGGAATGAGAAGAGGAAGCCTCCTTAAATACTTCCTCTGCTCTGGATAATTGGAAGCAGGTGAGTATCATTGAAGGGATCAGGTCCCTTTAAATCCAGCAGGGGGGCGTGGCCTCACATCTAAAGATGGCGGCGGCCATCTTGGATTTCCTCCGAGGAGGAAAGCCAGCAGAGCGCCGCGAGGGAGGAGCAGGGATGGCTCCCTAGCGGGCGACCAGAGTGCGGACCATCCCCGGGGTGATGGCCACCAGCCTCGGGGAATGTTTCAGAGGTTGCCGCGGCGGGTTGCCGCCGCAGTGGAGGTAGGGGGCCGCACTCGTGGCCATCCACGGGCGCGGGATACAACAGTACCCCCCTCTTTAGGGCGCCTTCCCGGAGGCCTGGGCTTAGATGGGTGGTCTCTGTGGAACTGGTCCAATAGGCTCTGATCCAGGATGTTAGCCATGGGCTCCCACGAGTTCTCTTCGGGACCAAAGCCCTCCCCTGCCAACAGATACTCCCGTTTCTTGTGATGTTTTCTCACATCTAACATCTCCCGGACCTGGTAGGTGAGATCATCTTCAGAGGCGACAGGTTGAGGAGTCGGAGGCGTGCTGGAGGGCCATGACAATACCAGAGGTTTTAAGAGGGAGACATGGAACGTGTTGTGTATCTTAAGAGACGGAGGGAGGCGAAGTTGATATGAGACAGCACCCACCTGCCGGATGATAGGAAACGGCCCGATGAATCGTGGGGCCAGTCGCGATGATGGCAGCTTCAAACGGATGAATTGGGTACTTAGTAGAGATGTGAATCGTGTCCTCGATCGTCTTAACGATCGATTTCGGCTGGGAGGGGGAGGGAATCGTATTGTTGCCGTTTGGGTGTGTAAACTATCGTGAAAAATCGTTAAAATCGTGAGCCGGCACACTAAACCCCCCTAAAACCCACCCCCGACCCTTTAAATTAAACCCCCCCCCCCCCCCCCCCCCCCCCCCAATGCTTTAAATTACCTGGGGATCCGGCGGTGGTCCAGAACGGCGGCTGTCCGGAACGGCCCCCTCAATAGAATCGTGTTGTCTTCAGCCGGCGCCATTTTTCAAAATGGCCGCCGCAAAATGGCGGCAGCCATAGACAAAAACGATTCGACGGAGGAGGTCGTTCCGGACCCCTGCTGGACTTTTGGAAAGTCTTGTGGGGGTCAGGAGGCCCCCCCAAGCTGGCCAAAAGTTTCCTGGGAGTCCAGCGGGGTTCCGGGAGCGATTTCTTGCCGCGAATCGTTTTCGTACGGAAAATGGCGCCGGCAGGAGATCGAGTGCAGGACGTCGTTCAGCGGCGGTCCGAAACCCCCGCTGAACGACCTCCTGCAGTCGATCTCCTGCCGGCGCCATTTTCCGTACGAAAACGATTCGCGGCAAGAAATCGCTCCCGGAACCCCGCTGGACTCCCAGGAAACTTTTGGCCAGCTTGGGGGGGCCTCCTGACCCCCACAAGACTTGCCAAAAGTCCAGCGGGGGTCCGGAACGACCTCCTCCATCGAATCGTTTTTGTCTATGGCCGCCGCCATTTTGCGGCGGCCATTTTGAAAAATGGCGCCGGCTGAAGACAACATGATTCTATTGAGGAGGCCGTTCCGGACCGCCGCCGTTCTGGACCACCGCCGGATCCCCAGGTAATTTAAAGCATTGGGGGGGGGGTTCGGGAGGGTGGGGGATTTAATTTAAAGGGTCGGGGGTGGGTTTTAGGGGGTTTTAGTGTGCCGGTTTTCCTGCCCTCCCCCTTCCCCCGATTTACGATTTTTTAACAATAAATCGGGGGAATTGGTATTGTATCGTGGCCCTAACGATTTTTTGATGATTTAAAATATATCGGACGATATTTTAAATCGTCAAAAAACGATTCACATCCCTAGTACTTAGCCAGACCTTTTGGCCCGGTCTAAGAGGTGGAAAGGTCTTCTCCGTTGGTCCGCATACCTCTTTGCTGCCTGACTGGCCTTGATCAGGGCACGTTGTGTGGATACCCACAGGCGATGTAGTTCTTCTGCAGAGAGCTGGGCTATCGGGGAAGGCACTGTAATGGGCACGGGCAGAGGCAGGCGTGGCTGTTTCCCATACACAATTTGGAACGGGGAAGATCCCGTAGCCGCGGAGAGGTGGGAGTTAAGGGTGAATTCGGCCCATGGTAACAAGCTAGCCCAGTCATCTTGCTTTTCATTGACATAGATGCGGATGAACTGCTTTAACGTCTGCTTGGTTCTCTCCGCGAGACCATTGGTCTGAGGGTGATAGCCTGAAGTATAGTCCAAGGTGACGTCGAACTTATGGCACAGGGCCCTCCAAAAGCAGGCGGTGAACTGAGGTCCCCTATTGGACAGGATACTTTTAGGCAGACCATGCAAGCGAAAGATGTGCTGCACGAAGAGTTGGGCCAGCTGAGGGGCAGTCGGCAGCCCTGGAAGGGGCACGAAACGGTCTACTACCACACAGATGACTGTATTGCCGCTGGACAATGGTAGGTCGACCACAAAGTCGGTGGCCACGTGAGTCCATGGCTCCGCGGGCGCTGGTAGCGGCTGGAGTAGACCTGGGGTCGCGCCATGGATCTTCTTGTGCCGAGCACATACCTGGCAGGACTCCACGTAGGCCCGAACATCCCGGTTGAGTTTAGGCCACCAATAGTATCGGCGCGGGTTTTGTAAAGTCTGGGTTTGTCCAGGGTGGCCCGAGCAACGGGAGTCGTGGGCCCAAGCGAGGACATTTTTGCGCAGGTGCTGAGGGACCAAGGTCTTCCCTGGAGGGATGGTAGTGGTGGCAGACAGGAAGACCCGAGACAGTTCAATGATGAAGCGCGGTTCCTCCGTACCTTCTGTAGATTTGAAGACGCGTGATACGGCATCGGCCTTGACATTTTTCCCAGCGGGTCTATAGCGGAGGACGAAGAGCCCGTGAAGAATAGAGCCCGTGAAGAACCTCATGAAGAATAGAGCCCAACAAGCCTGCCGTGGATTAAGTCGTTGAGCCCGCTGCAGGTACTCTAAGTTTTGTGGTCCGTATAGACCGTAAATGCGTGCTGTGCCCCCTCTAGCCACGGCTGCCATTCTTCCAAGGTTACCTTTATCGCCAAGAGTTCCTTATCTCCTATGGCATAGTTTGTTCGGCCGGAGATAATTGGTGGGAGAGGAAGGCACATGGGCGTAGTTTGTGCCTTTCAGAGGTCTGGCTCAGAATGGCACCAATGCCTTCTGAAGATGCGTCTACCTCGATGAAAAACGGCCGCTGTGGATCTGGATGTCGAATGCATGGCTGTAACAAGAATGCCTCCTTGAGGCGACGAAAGGCGGCTTCTGCTGCAAGAGGCCATTTTTTGGGGTCCGTGCCTTTCCGGGTCAGGGCCGTCATCGGGGCAACGATGGTTGCATAATGTGGGATAAAAGATCGGTAATAGTTAGCAAACCCCAGAAACCTCTGGAGTGCCTTGAGTCCTGACGGCTGCGGCCATTCCCGAATGGCCTTCAGTTTCTGTGGGTCCATGCGAAATCCTTCTTTGGAGACTATATATCCCAGAAAGGGAAGGGATTCCTGTTTGAAAAGGCACTTTTCCAGCTTCGCGTACAGGGTTTTCTAGTTTGCACCACAGCAGTAATTATAAATGGAGAGGCTGATATTTAAACATCACTTAGGTAAATAAGTACTACTTATCCAACTAAGTGGTGCCACTGAATATCCGGCTATAGTTAGCAGGCACCACTTAGCCGAATAAATGACTTCTCCAGTTAAGATTTTAACCAGCTAAGTCAGGGGAGGGGAATAGACGGATCAGGGAGGAGGCAAGTTAGCTGGATAAGTTAACCTGGTAAATAGATATTTGTTGTTAGCTGATTTATCCGGTTAACTCTGGTCAGGCCACAATGCTGTCTTAAAGTTAGCCAGATATACTTATATGTCTAATTTTAAGATAATTGGGTATATTCAGTGACAGCACTAGTTAACCAGATAAGTATATTCAGCTAGCTAGCAGAGCTGTGCGATATTTTGAGTCTATTATAAATGCATACATTTTTATGGTGTGTGGTTAAAGGTCATACAAGGCTTTAAACTTTCTCTAGTGAACCTAATATCCTTGCATCAGCCCTGAGATAGCAGTGGTGGATAAAGAAGCATGATATTAAGCAAAAAAGACAAGATAGTGAGGGAGGGGAGGGAGTTGGTGTTGGGTTGCATGTTTAAAATAAATAGTTATGTGGAAGGACATAGGCAAAAAAATTGACTCCAAGGGTCTAAATGTTTGATTTTTTTCCCAGTTGAAAGTTGGGAACTATACCAGAGTATCAAACAATTCTTTGGAGCCCGTCCATTTCCATACTAGTATGATACCTCTGTGCCTTATGCATTGTGAGGCATGGATCTATGCCTGAAGAGCCTCCATGATGTGTCAATGTGTAGTTTGAGAAGCCCTATTTGTGAAAATACTATATACAGCATATATTTAAGAATTTGTTGAAAACGAATATTTAGGTATGTTTTGTTTTGGCAAAAGGAAGAATGGTCAGGCTGTTTGGCTACAGTCATAAAGTCATCTCCAGACAATGACCTTCATTTTTTGGACCTTCTGTTTCCAATTAGCTGAGCCTTTTCAGAAGCATGCTCTGCTGTTTAGTGTGCTTTCACTAAGTATGCCCTCAATAAGTAATAGGATCAGATTAGTATGTTAACACCAAGTCCTAGCAGGTGTTAAATAGCATCCACATAGTGAGTGCTCACTAACTGACATGAAGGGTGAGCATACCATACAATATCACGTGACCTTGGTAACACCTCCTTTGAATAAAATGTTCCTTCATTCTCATGCGTGGTCCTGCAAGTTCCTTCTTGCTCATGCTGGCATCTTTCTGGACCCCTTTAATGTGCACAGCACGGCCTTCCTGTATAGGGGCTGATGAGTAATGATGGCCGGTGCCATCTTTAAAGATGGCGCCGGCCATCCAGTGCTCCTGCCATGTGACAGGGGCCGGCCAATGGCACGGATTCCCTGTCACATGGTAAGGGCAAAGGGGCATCGGTGCCATTTTTTTTTTAGGACAGCTGATGCCTGGGAATGGGAAATCTCTCCCCGAGGCCCCCCTGGGTCTCTCCTCTCCCTGAGCCCCCCCTGGATCTCTCCCCGAGTCCCCCCTGGACCACCAGGTAATTTTAAAAGGTTTTGGGGGGGTCGGGAGGGGTCGGAAATGGGGGTCGATTTAAAGGGTTGGGTGGGTTTTTTTTTTTAGCGGCGCGGGCCTCCCTAAAAAAAAAGGGTCGGGAGGGTGGGGGAGGCTAAGGGGGGTCGATTTAAAGGGTCGGGTGGGTTGTTTTTTTTTTATCGGGCCATCGGCGCCATTTTAATTAGTGGCAGGCAAAAAGGTGCCGATGGCCCGAGAGCAGGAGATCGCACTGGGACCCCCCCCCCCCCCCATGGACCACCAGGTAACGTAACATTTTGGGGGGGTTCGGGAGGGTGGGGGAGGGTAAGGAATTGGTTTTAAAGGGTCGGGGTGGGTTTAGGGGTTGTTTTGGTGTGCCGGTTTTCCCGCCCTCCCCCAAATAATTCCTGTGCCCTATTTAACGATACAATACAAATGTCCCGACGATAAATCAGGGGCATTTGTATTGTATCGTGCACTCTAACGATTTAGGACGATTTTAAAATTAACTGACGATAATTTTAATCGTTCAAAAACGATTCACATCCCTAGTGCTGATCCTTGTGCAATACCAGTTGTGCTTTGGAAGGTGTCAGACAAGTAATTGTCAAGTTTTACTTGGAATGATCTATCTGCGAAGAAGGAGGTGAACCATTTTAGCACATTTTCATCTTTCCAGATGTTTTTAATTGTTGGCAAAGCAGGTTATGGTCAACAGTGTCAAAGGCAGCTGTTAGATCAATTAGGACTAGGCAGTAAGGTTTGTTTGAGTCAAAACCCCATAAAATAAGATCAGTTAAGGATTGAAGAAGTTTCCTAATAAATTGGTTAGGATAAAGTATCTTATTATCTTCAAGATATTTTCTAGTTGGGTAAGGGCAGCTTTTTCAATTATTTTTGCAATGAAGGTTAAGTTGGAGATCGGACAATAGTTATTCCATTCATCAGGTCTGCTAGATGTATTTTTTAAAATTGGTTTTATTTCTGCCAGTTTTAGACCTTTGGGCATATAACCTTCCTTAAGGGTGAGATTAACTAGCATTGTAATTGTAGGTGTTATTGTCTTGTTTACTTGTTTTAGTAGGGTGGCTGGTCAAGAAGATGTGTAGCACGTTTTAGTTTGGCTATATCTCCAGTTTCGATACTCTGTTAAATGATGACCATTTATCTTGTGCAGATAGATCTTCAGTTTCAATTGGCGGGTACGAATAGGTGATTTGTTGATTCAGCATCTTGATTTTTTCTGTTAGTGCTGTGCATAATCATAAATTGAAGCTTTTGTAAAGTAGATGTTCATTGTATGATGTGAGGAAGGGTCTTTAATTAGACTCTTAACTGTCTCAAAATGGCACCAATCATCCATTGCCTATTCCATGTAACACAGGCCGGGTAATGGCACTGGTAGGCGCTAAGGCCACTGGCATCATAAGAACATAAGAACATAAGAAATTGCCATGCTGGGTCAGACTAAGGGTCCATCAAGCCCAGCATCCTGTTTCCAACAGAGGCCAAAACCAGGCCACAAGAAACTGGCAATTACCCAAACACTAAGAAGAACCCATGCTACTGATGCAATTAATAGCAGTGGCTATTTCCAAAGTATAATTGATTAATAGCCATTAATGGACTCTCCTCCAAGAACTTGTCCAAACCTTTTTTGAACCCAGCTACACTAACTGCACTAACCTCCTCCTCTGGCAACAAATTCTAGAGCTTTATTGTGCGTTGAGTGAAAAAGAATTTTCTCCGATTAGTCTTAAATGTGTTACTTGCTAACTTCATGGAATGCCCCCTAGTCCTTCTATTATTCGAAAGTGTAAAAAACCGAGTCACATCTACTCATTCAAGACCTCTCATGATCTTAAAGACCTCTATCATATCTCCCCTCAGCTGTCTCTTCTCCAAGCTGAACAGCCCTAACCTCTTCAGCCTTTCCTCATAGGGGAGCTGTTCCATCCCCTTTATCATTTTGGTTGCCCTTCTCTGTACCTTCTCCATCACAACTATATCTTTTTTGAGATGCGGCGACCAGAAATGTACACAGTATTCAAGGTGCGGTCTCACCATAGAGCAATACAGAGGCATTATGACATTTTCCGTTCTATTAACCATTCCCTTCCTAATAATTCCTAACATTCTATTTGCTTTTTTGACTGCTGCAGCACACTGAGCCGACGATTTTAAAGTATTATCCACTATGATGCCTAGATCTTTTTCCTGGGTGGTAGCTTCAAATATGGAACCTAATATCGTGTAACTACAGCAAGGGTTATTTTTCCCTATATGCAACACCTTTGTTATGCTCAGGCTTGTGGACCCTTGGCCGACAAGAGGATGGTATACCTTCCGTAGGGTCCGTAGGCTCTCTCGTCGGGTGGCGAGGCGAGACAGGAGGTAGGACCAGTTGACCCTTGGCACTGGAGGCTGAGGTGACCACAGAGGCGATAATGAGTCGGGACGAGGTGCTGTGTCTTCACCACTGGTGGTCTGCGGTCCCCCCGGGAGGAGCCTGTAGGGACCCAACCGCTGGGACTTAGGTGAACCTCGAGAGGTCAGGCAATGGTGCAAAGGCCAACTGGAGCTTCGCCCTGGAAGCCCGCGGTCCCCCTAGGAGGAGCCCGTACAAACTGTGACACACTTATTTTTCAGATTATTTTCAAACTTTTTTGATTTCCTCCTTAATGCAAAATGATATTTTATTAAAGATGTATGCATTACTTATAAATCCCTATTATTTTCCAGATCTTTCACTCTTCTAATGATTTTTTGTGAGATATCTTGTTGTTATTAAACTTTCATTTTAAATGTCCCAACACCATGCTGAAATGAAGTCATTTTTGTGATAACAATAGTCTCCAGAGCCGCTGGGACTTAGGTGGGCCGCTGGGACTTAGGTGGGCCCTTGGAGACGGAGTCTTGAAGAAGTCCTAGGTCGAGTACCAGAGGGTCAATGCTCACCAGTCCAAAGTCGAGTGCAAGAGAATCACCGCTTGCCAAGCCAAGGTCAGGAACCAGAGAATCACCGTCAGCCAATCCGAAGTCAGGAACCAGAGAGTCACCGTAAGCCAATCCGAAGTCAGGAACCAGAGACACCAAGACGAAACAGGAACCAGCGTCCAAGCACCAGGAACTCACCGAAGCAAGCAGACTAGACAGCGAAGGAACGTTGCCAAGTCGGGGAATGAGTAGAGGAAGCCCTCCTTTATACTTCCTCTGCTCAGGCTGATTAGGCACAGGTGCAGCTGGATAAAGGGATTAGGTCCCTTTAAATCTAGGAAGGGGTGTGGCCTCGTGCCTAAAGATGGTGGCGCCATCTTGGATTTTCTTCGTGGAGGAAGCGCTGCAGGATGCCGCGAGGGAGGAGCAGGGACGGCTCCTCCTGCAGTGGTCGGCATGGGGGACCCGTGCCGGAGTGAGGGCCTAGCGTCGGGGTCCTCCCCCGGGATTCCCTCAGCGGGTCACCGTCACGGGTGAGGTGGGGGGTCCGTGGCTGTGGGTTCCACGGCCGCGGAACACAACAACCTTGCACTTGTTCACATTAAATTTCATCTGCCATTTGGATGCCCAATCTTCCAGTCTTGCGAGGTCCTCCTGTACTGTATCACAATCCGCTTGTGATTTAACTACTCTGAATAATTTTGTATCATCCGCAAATTTGATAACCTCACTCGTATTCCTTTCCAGATCATTTATATATATATTGAAAAGCACCGGTCCAAGTACAGATCCCTGAGGCACTCCACTGTTTACCCTTTTCCACTGAGAAAATTGACCATTTAATCCTACTCTCTGTTTCCTGTCTTTTAACCAGTTTGTAATCCATGAAAGGACATCGCCTCTTATCCCATGACTTTTTAGTTTTCGTAGAAGCCTTTCATGAGGGACTTTGTCAAACGCCTTCTGGAAATCCAAATACACTACATCTACCGGTTCACCTTTATCCACATGTTTATTAACACCTTCAAAAAAATGAAGTAGATTTGTTAGGCAAGACTTCCCTTGGGTAAATCAATGTTGACTGTGTCCCATTAAATCATGTCTTTCTATATGCTCTACAATTTTGATCTTGAGAATAGTTTCCACTATTTTTCCAAGCACTGAAGTCAGGCTCACTGGTCTATAGTTACCCAGATCGCCCCTGGAGCCTTTTTTAAATATTGGGGTTACATTGGCCACCCTCCAGTCTTCAGGTACAATGGATGATTTTAATGATAGGTTACAAATTTTAACTAATAGATCAGAATTTTCATTTTTGAGTTCCTTCAGAACCCTTGGATGCATACCATCCGGTCCAGGTGATTTGCTACTCTTTAGTTTGTCAATCTGGCCTACTACATCTTCCAGTTTCACAGTGATTTCGTTCAGTTCGTCTGAGTCATCACCCCTGAAAACCATCTCTGGAACTGGTATCTCCCCAACATCCTCATTAGTAAACACGGAGGCAAAGAATTCATTTAGTCTTTCTGCAATGGCCTTATCTTCCCTAAGAGCCCCTTTAACCCCTCTGTCATCTAATGGTCCAACCGACTCCCTCACAGGTTTCTTGCTTTGGATATTTTTTTAAAAGTTTTTATTATGAGTTTTTGCCTCTATGGCCAACTTCATTTCAAATTCTCTCTTCGCCTGTCTTATCAATGTTTTATACTTACCTTGACAATGCTTATGTTTATCCTATTTTCTTCAGATGGATCCTTCTTCCAATTTTTGAAGGATTTTTTTTGGCTAAAATAGCCTCTTTCACCTTACCTTTTAACCATGACGGTAATCGTTTTGCCTTCCTTCCACCTTTTTAATGCGCGGAATACATATGGACTGCGCCTCTAGGATTGTATTTTTAAACAATGTCCAAGCCTGTTGAACACTTTTAACCTTTGCAGCTGCACCTTTCAATTTTTTTCTAACTATTATTCCTCATTTTATCAAAGTTTCCCTTGGTTAGTGGCAGCCAATGGCCCGGGAGAGACAGATCACTCCTGGGCCCTCCGCTGGTCCACCAGGGGTTTTTGTGAGGTTTTTTTTTTTTTTTGGGGGGGGGGGTCGGGAGGGTGGAGGGGTTATTTTATTTAAATATGGGTGGGTGGCACAGTGGCAGCATGTAGTCCCTGTCCCTGGAGTTGGGGCTGTGACTGGGGGCGAAGCAGGGGGGTGTCAGCGTGACTGGTGGGGTGGATGCAAGGCAGAAGGTGCCTAGTATACCTAAACCCCTTGCACTGGCTCTGCTTCTATCACTAACATATCTTTTAAAAAGTCTCCCCCCCCCCCATTTTACCATATGTGCTATTTTTTCCTCTATTTGAATGTTTGCATTCCTGACTACTTTTCCAGCTTTTCTTAATTTTTCAAGATATTGCTGCCTGTCTTTCTCTTTCTGCTATCTCTTATCATTTATTTATTTATTTATTTATTTATTTATAAATTTTTATATACCGCCGCTCATCAAAGATATCACGTCGGTGTACAGTGAACAGGAACTTACGCCGGAGCGTTTTACATTTAACAGAGTTATATAAGCGTTATACAATTAAAAAAGGCAAGTATATAAATATTTGAACATAAAATAAGTAGAATCTTTTAAAAATAAAAAACAGAACTATCATTTAGTTGTAACTTAACTGAGCTGAATTAAAACAACACTATAGAGTAAAGAGGGTTCAAGGAGAAAAGGTAAAAGCTAAGGGAGAGGGTTAGAGGGTGATAGAGTTCTAAATTAGAAGTGGTAAGAGGGGAGCGATTGTGCTAATCTTAGATTAGGAGCAATTATATGGTAGGATCATTAGAGTAGGAGCAGAAATAGGGGAAGTTA
The DNA here is from genome assembly GCF_901001135.1 of Rhinatrema bivittatum. Classification (NCBI taxonomy): domain Eukaryota; kingdom Metazoa; phylum Chordata; class Amphibia; order Gymnophiona; family Rhinatrematidae; genus Rhinatrema; species Rhinatrema bivittatum. Next base: position 597,702,492 of record NC_042615.1, read on the forward strand.
GAGATGGTATATAGACAGGGGGTGTCGGGTAGAAAGGCAGGGCAGGTAAAGGAGGGGAGGACATATTTATTTCAAGTATAGGCATGTGTGAATAACCATGTCTTGAGTTTTTGCTTGAAAGTTTTGGGAGATGGCTCAAGGCGCAGTTCGGTGGGCATGGTATTCCATAACAAAGGGCCAGCAAAAGAGAGCGCTCGCACTTTGGTAGAAGCATAGTTATATAGTTTGGGCGAGGGGGTCTGTAATTTGGCAAGGTATTGATTTCTGGTGGGTTTAATAGAGTTTTGAAATTGTAGTGTATTATTAAACCATTTCATTTCAGGATTGTGGAGGGCTTTATGGATAAGTGTAAGTGTCTTATAGTGTATGCGAGATTGGATGGGGAGCCAGTGTAAATCCTTCAAAACTGGCGTAATGTGTTCCTTTGCGTTTGTATTAGTAAGGATGCGGGCTGCAGTATTTTGCAGGATTTGTAAGGGGCGGATGGCATTTTTAGGTAGGCCTAGGAGGAGTGAATTGCAATAATCTGTTTTTGAAAACAGCATGGCTTGTAAAACTGTCCGGAAATCAGATGTGTGAAGTAAGGGTTTCAATTTTTTGAGTGTATGTAATTTGAAAAAACACTCTTTAAGGATTGTGCTGATAAATTTTTTGAGGGTCATTTGGTCGTCAATAGTGACCCCTAGGTCTCGGACTTGGTGGGAGAATTGTATGTGCGTCAATGTTATTGGTGAGGTGGGAGAAGCATGTAGAGGGGTGGGAGGAGAAATGATCATGAGTTCTGTTTTTGAGGAGTTGAGGGCAAGTTGTAAGGAGGTTAGTAGATTATTGATAGAAGCGAGGGTAGTGTCCCAGATTTCAATGGCTTTGGGTATGGATTCCGTTACTGGAATAAGGATTTGTACATCATCAGCGTACAAAAAGTGTGGAAGCTTAAGATTGGCGAGGAGATTGCAGAGTGGTAGGAGATAGATGTTAAAAAGGGTAGATGAAAGTGAAGAGCCTTGCGGGACTCCTTGCTTCAGGGGGATTTCTTTTGAAAGGTGGTTGCCAATTTTGACTTTATAGTTACGGTTGGACAGGTAGGAAGTAAACCAGTTATGGGCAGTACCAGTTATTCCAATCTCGTGAAGGCGTTGGAGGAGAATTTGGTGGTTAACGGTATCAAAGGCCGCTGAGATATCCAGGATTACTAGAAGATGAGGTAGATTTTTATCTAGGCTTTTGAGAAGGTAATCAGACAGAGATAATAGCAGGGTTTCAGTACTATGTAGTTTGCGAAATCCGTATTGTGAGGGAGAGAGGATTTGGTGTTCTTCTAAATAGTCACTAAGTTGACGGTTGATAGTTTTTTCTAGGATTTTAGCAATAAATGGGAGATTAGAAATTGGGCGGTAATTGGCAAGGTCTAAAGGGTCGAGCTTAGGTTTTTTTAAAGTGGGTTTAAGGATAGCAAATTTGAGAGAGTTAGGCACTTGTCCAAGTTCAATAGATGCATTGATAATGTTAGAGATAGGGCTGGCTATTAGATCAGGGACAGTGAGGAGGAGTTTTGTGGGGATGGTATCAGAGGGGTGGGAGGAGGGTCTCGCTTTTTTGAGTAAGGATACAATTTTGGTTGTTGCTGTGTTTTCAAAGATAGTTAGCTGAGGTGCAGAGTCTTTTGTGTGACAGAGGTTATTGAATTGGGGCAAATGGGAATTGTGGGTGAAGCGTGTCATAATTTTGTTAATTTTGTACTGAAAGAAAGAGGCCAGTTGTTCGCATTTGATTTTGGCTTCTTCTTCTGGGATGATATTGGGAGTGAGGTTTGTAAGTGAAGTGACATATTCAAACAGCACTTTTGGATTGAATTGAAATTGGTGTATTTTACCAGCGTAGTAATTTTTTTTTGCATTGTTGATCATCTCACTATAATTTTGCAGCGAAGTTTTGTATCGTGCAAGTAGAGTAGGTGTGGGTTCTTTACGCCAATTTTTTTCGGCTTTTCTAAGGGCATGTTTTAAATCTTTTAGTGTGGGAGTGTACCAGGGTTTTTTTGTATTTTTTTGAGAGGATAGTTTTTTTGTAATGAGGGGGCAAATGTTATTTGCAACTGAGAGGGTGTATTCATTCCATGATGTTAGAGCAGTGTCAGCATTTGATAGATCAAGATTAAGCTGGGTGTTGGATAGAGCTGTGGTAAGCTCTTTTCTATTGCATGTTTTTCGGTATTGTATAGTGGTAGTGCTAATTGGAAGGGGCGGAGGTCTTTGTATGGTGTTAGATGTTCTTAAGATATAGTGGTCAGACCATGGGATGGGAGTGCATGATAGAGAGTCAGTTACGATGTGACGGTTGGTAAAAATGAGGTTGAGTGAGTGACCAGCTTTATGTGTGGGCATATTTATGATTTGCTTGAATCCTAGTGATTTCATTGCTTCCATGAAGGAAGAGCAGCTAGGTGTAAGGGGTGTTGTGTTAACATGGAGATTAAAATCTCCTAGGATAATAGCTGGGGAGCCGATGGAAATATTTTTAGCTATATATTCAATGAGAGAAGAAGGGTTAATGTTGAGAGTTCCGGGGGGAGCATAAATGAGGCAGATTTGTAGAGAGGGGGCTTTGAACAGGCCAATTTCTAATTTAGCTGGGGAGGGGATGGGTTGGAGTGTGAGTTTGAGTTGTTTTTTGGTGGCTAAAAGAATGCCTCCACCTTTCTTTTTTAAACGGGGGATGGAGACAATATCGTATATATTGTTGGGGAGCTGGTTGAGGAGAACATTGTCGGTGTCTTTCAACCATGTTTCTGTTATTGCACAGATGTCTGGTGTTTCGTCAGAGAGGATGTCGTTGAGTATGGAGGTTTTTTTGTTTAATGATTGTGCATTGAAGAGGATAAGCGTGAGTGCAGTGAGGCCGATGATTTGCGTGAGTGGTGGGGAGATCATGGTTGTGTGAATGTTTTTGAGGAATGATCGTTGTCGTATGGCATGAGGTGCAGTAGGTCTGTGTCTATAGTAGCTGAGCGTTGGGATGTTTAGCATTTTGAAGCTGCACAGGAAACAGTGAGTGTGTATTTGTGTGTTTGAGTGTTGTGTAGAGTGAGGCTGTATGGCAGTCAGAAAGTTGCGGTGGATGAGGGCAAGCAAAGTGGAGGATAGTAACAAGCAAAGTGGCTTACTTGTAGATAAGGGAGGGAGGGGGAGAGAAGATAGAGGGATAGGGGAGATTGCATACGTGAAATTACAGTTAAAATGGTGCAAGTAGCAGAATGCTTAAAAGGGGAGCTTCAAACTCTAGGTTCTTTAGGCCTTAGGCGCTGTTGTGTCCAATCAACTCTAGGAAAAGACTTAGCAGTAATCTAGGTAAGTACAGGTAAGCAGGTAAAATAGGTAAGTGAGACAAGTAAGCTGCTTTAGGTACTGTTATTTCTAATAACATCTGGGTTAAAACAAGTAAGCCCTTGCCTCTAAAAGGCTGTATCCAAAGTGGGGTTTTTTGTTTTTTGTTTTTTTTTTTTATTGTGATTGTTGTAACAACGTTTGATGGCAGAGCAGAACACAGAGCTTTATATTGGGTCAAAAGGGTCACAAAGGGCGCACGAAGGGGCGCTCAAAGGGGCAGGCCCCTTTGTCGCGCTCCTTCGTGCGCGCGACGCACGGCGCGCAGCGCCTGGAGTTGCCGTGGATTTAAAGGGCCCCTGTGGCCTTGCCGATTGGCTGGAGGTAGGTTCGGAGGCGGGCCTTCGCTCGGTTCGTGTCGGCGGGTCGGCGGCAGGACGGCGCGAAAGGCCGCGTGATCGGCCTCGGACCCAGCGGGGGCAAGGGAGAAAATTTAGAGGCCTTACCCCGATGGGTCCCTGGCGCCGATTGCGCAGGCCCTCCCTTGCTCCGGCAGCCGCGTGAAGAGGAGGAATCGCCGGCGTAGGATCTGCTTGCTGCAGAAGAAGAGGCTGATCGCTGGAGCTGCCGTGGATTTAAAGGGCCCCTGTGGCCTTGCCGATTGGCTGGAGGTAGGTTCGGAGGCGGGCCTTCGCTCGGTTCGTGTCGGCGGGTCGGCGGCAGGACGGCGCGAAAGGCCGCGTGATCGGCCTCGGACCCAGCGGGGGCAAGGGAGAAAATTTAGAGGCCTTACCCCGATGGGTCCCTGGCGCCGATTGCGCAGGCCCTCCCTCGCTCCGGCAGCCGCGTGAAGAGGAGGAATCGCCGGCGTAGGATCTGCTTGCACATACACACTCAAGTACTGGAGTGTGAATAAACTGGCATGCTTTAAAAGGTTGTAGGATAGGGTTGGAGCAGGGGCATTCCAGGGATTCCTCTCTCCTCAACTCCCTGTCTTCCTCCAATGGAAAAATGGCATTTGCTACAATTAATTTAATTAGCATAATGGATTTTCATTGTCCAAAAAGAATAATTTTCACTACAACACTGATTAGTTCACTGGGAAATGGCTCTGTGTGGAAACTGCTGTCTCACCAACTTCAGACCCAGAATATATCGTACATAAGGTATTTTGGCAGAACATCAGGAAATTAACTCTTCATCCTTTAAAACTGTGATGAAAGGAATTATGAAATTAAAGCCTCAGGCAGAAATTACTTTAGAAAATCTCTGGAGACTATTGTTATCACAAAAATGACTTCATTTCAGCATGGTGTTGGGACATTTAAAATGAAAGTTGAATAACAACAAGATATCTCACAAAAAATCATTAGAAGAGTGAAAGATCTGGAAAATAATAGGGATTTATAAGTAATGCATACATCTTTAATAAAATATCATTTTGCATTAAGGAGGATAACAAAAAAGTTTGAAAATAATCTGAAAAATAAGTGTGTCACAGTTTGTAATTTGTCTGTAGCTATATGAATATTGAAATTCCCAAAGAACTTCTGTCTTCTATTGTTAAAGCTTACTGTATTGAATAATGCCCTGCTAAATTAAGAGGGTCCAAACATTTGAGGGGTTTCCATACCTTTGAAAATTATCAACTCCCACAAAAAATTATTTTAGATCACACTGGAAAAACTGTAGATTCATCTCACATAAAGGTAACTACATAAATTCAACTCATAGGAATATAGCAATAAGTTAAATGTTGGCAAAAAAGACCAATTTGCCCATCTACATTGCCCATTTACTTCTGTTCATACTGCTAAGGATGTATTCTAGCTGCCAGCTATAAAATATTTAGCTCTTATAGTAGGTTGCTCTTTATCCAATAATTTTTGTTGTTGCTGTCCTAAAAATCCAATACTCAGTTCCGCTCCCTTTACCAGGCTTTACAATTTAAACAACTATAGAAACTAGAGAGACAGTTGCCCAAATATCCAGTCTCCTAGATCTCCATAGCCTTGATGCATGAAACTTGACAACCAACAACTTGCTTGCATTGACCCAGTTGGTTTCTGGGATAACAGTCCAGCTATCCCTTAGCTTGTTGCATTTCTAATTTGAGAGAGAGAGAGAGAGAGAGAGAGAGACTGTCTACAAGTCCCTCATAGTAGTAGTTTGTATTATGTTATCTCACCCTAGCTTGATGGTACCCTGTGAAAGAGACCATCAAGCTAGGGTGAGATAACAGTAAAAGATTTCTTCTTTTTGAGACTTTCCTCACTCCAAATGACATCAAATCTTTACAAAGGTGTATTGTGCTGTTCATATGTCTCACTCTACATGTGAAACTGACCCCTAAACCCTAAACCACCACTAACACCTCACCTCAACCTATAGGTGGCCCTCCTATAGAGATATAAATAGGTGCACACAGTGAGGCCCTCCCCAGAGGTTCTCTCTCTCTCTCTTTCTCTCTCCTCCTCCTCCTCTCTCCCTTCTCCTCTTTCCCACCCCAAACCCAGAAATGGCCAAAATGCAATTCCAAAAATTAATTGCATTATGGCCATTTCAAACATATCGCACAACCTAACACCAGGAAAAATGTTGTAGTTATTACCGTTGCACGGTACAATATTGCCTCTAATTTAACTAAATCCCGCCCAAACTCCTCCCCAATCCCAGCTCCCAAAAATTTGCATTTGTGCTATGTGTTACCATACTTTTTACATGCATTATGGCGTTAATGCCATAATGCATTTTGATGAATGATAGGGATAGCTTGAAAAGTTGTACAGGGACGGTAATTTTCAAACCAGTGCACAGGCACACTTTGGCAGATATGCGTCAGTGCGCACCCAGATAAGTGGCCATTTTATAACTTGTGCATGTATATGCTTGCATGTTATAAAAAAGCCTGACTACATGCACATGTATGTCCAATTTTAAGTGGGTGCATGTCTATGCATGTAAATCCTGCTTCTACTATGTAAGTCAGGGGAATTGTAAAAGGGGCATGCATCCACACCATTGCTACTTTCACCAGTTCATCCACCAGTTTGCCCAATTAACAGCTAGATCCTCCAAACCCCCTGGTTGAATAGTTTACACTCCCCCCTAGTTTCCCTAGACCATAAACCCCCTCAGGTATGGCTAATTTTTATATTTTTTTTAAATTATGCCTCGTCTCTAGCAGAAGTAAACTTACACAGCAGGGGATCTGGGCTCATACCCAGGCATGTATTTACGTGCACATTTCTTGCCCACGCACCAAAATACCCATGTCCACCCAGACATGTCAGTATCCTGCCCCTTTTTGAAAACTTTAGAGATGTGCATGCAGTGGGAGATACGCGCATATCTGGGTGGCTTTTAAAAATCAGAGGGTACACGATCGCCCGACTTGTGCACATATATCCCAATTTTGGCATGTGCCAGACTTTTAAAATCTAACTCACTGCTTGCATATTGTGCACTTTTGGCTTGATTTTAATAAACATTTACATGCTTAAAATTGGGTTTTACACATGTAAATACATTTATAGTGGGCTTTTGAAAATTGCTACATTATATGCCATTTAATTGTCCATAGGATATTCATGTGTAAGTATACTTTACACATATAAATGGCTTTTTAAAATTGCTATGAAAGTATATTATATTTATATGTGTAACTCTTTTTAAAATTACCTCCATAGTTTGCAAACTGTAAGGTGAATTTTAAAAGAGATACACCCGCAAAAGTTGGCAGATGCACATGCATATAGAACATATGCAAGCCTGTCCTATTTTATAATCTGCGCACATACAGTACTTTCTCAAGTACTGGAGCATGAATAAATTGACATGCTTAACAAGGGGATGGAATAGGGGTGGGGCAGGGTCAGTCCAGGGCAGGACAACAATTACACGCATAACTTGCTATTTTATAACCAGTGCAAGCAGCGCACATATGTCTGTCACCAGCACCCATTTACTTCTGCTATTTATCATCTCAAATTAAATACCTCCAAAACTGTAATACTACATCTTTCCACGATCCCATTATCTTTCTATCGCCCTCCATCTCACCTTCTTATCAACATCTGTTCCATTCTTATTTCTTCTAAGGCCCGCTATCTTGGTGTTATACTTGGCTCTGAACTTTCAAAGACCAAGCACATCTCTGTGGTAAAAAAAACTCCTTCTATAAGCTCATATATTAAAAAATCTAAAACCTCTGCTATTTCACAATGACTTCTGCCTAGTCCTTCAAACCTTAATATTCTCTGGTCCCGATTACTGTAATGGCCTACTTTTAGGCCTCCCCGACTCATTTCTCCATCTGTTACATCCAGCACAAAATGCTGCAGCCCGAATTCTCTCTGGCCTAAAAACTAGAGATCATATTTCCCCTGTTTTATCCTTTCACTGGCTTCCCATCTCACTACATATCCAATATAAAACTCTTTGCCTTATTTACAACTTAATTCACAATCCCTCTGCTATCTGGCAATGCACCCTCCTCCGGCTCTACCAACCCTCAAGACAGTTATGTTCCTCTGTCAAATGCTTACTCGAGGTACCAACTGTACGCCTGGCCAGATTAGATCTTACCTGATGTCGAACCTTTTCTGTTTCAGGCCCTTCATCATGGAACACCCTTCCTGACAACCTCAAGTTAATCTCCAACAATAACGATTTCAAGAAACAATTAAAAAAATATTTATTCACTCTTGCTTACAAATAATCTCACCACACTTGCTTTGTTTTCTCTTTTCTGACACTTGTTTTATTTTACCATTTTTTAAAATTATGGTACATGTGTTTTTATTTTATTTTATGTTATTTTGAGTAATTATTAGGTATGTTCAATTTATAAACTGCTTGGGTCAACTCCCATTGTTTAAGCGGTATATAAGAGTTTTTAAATAAATAAATAAGTCAAAATAACAGTCTTTATAGTCAATTACTGATTGAGTGAAGAGTCTGGAAAATCTGGAGGTGTGTGAATACTGAATAACTGGAGGGGGGGTGGGGGGGAATCTACCATTTCATAAGGGAAATGCATGATTAGAAGATGTTCATGCAAATGCTTAAAATTAGGAGTATTGATTCGTGTAAAGAGGTGTATTTTGTATAATGTGTGCGCATTTGTGAAAATGATTACAAAATGCTAGAATATGTGTGCTCAGGCTCACATATGCACATATATGGGTGCCCATGCACTTGTTTTATAGTCACCCTTTGTGAACGCAGTTTTCAAACTGTATGCCTTATTTGATGAAAACAGATTGGGAAGACATATTTTGAGCTTTGTGTGCCTTATTTGTTCCTTTTGTTACGAAACAAAAATGGGCTCATTCATCTTATTTTCCATTTTTGTTTCAAATGAAGTAGTACTTGCTACCAAAAACCTAGTAGCGCTTACCTGGTTAATTTCTGAGGAGTTTAGCCTGCTGATAGCAACCGGGTAACCCCATGGCCTATTCTGTCCTTAATTCATACATCACTTATCTGACTTTTGACTGTTTTCACCTTATCACCTCTCACCTTGCATTGGCTCTTGAGGGAGTAGAGGGTGAGTTGTTTGCAAACACTGCATCTTACCAATGCTGTTTCTACCACTGCCCTCTATATCTGTCCAAGCTTATTTAAATTATATCACAGCACTTTGTCTAGCACCTCTTTTGGTAGACTACTCCTGACATCCAATACCCTCTCAGTAAGGTAGCATTTTATCATGTTTCTTCCAAGCCTTTCTCTCTCAAACTTCATATCATCCCTCCAAATAGAATTTTTTTTGCAAATTTCTTGGCATGGGTATCGAAAAAATGTTTTCAGGAAGAAAAAAGCAGGTCTGGGGTTCAAAAATATTCAATTTCCCTGATACTTTCAAGGATACTAAAACCCAGAGCATAAAATTGCTGGTAGGGTATCATTAATCTATCAGTATACACAGTTCTCATTGAAATTGCCTGCTTAATGCAGGTTCAAAAGGAATCACCTTACCAATCCATCCCCCCTCCCCCATCAACTTAACATGCTTCTGGTTAGTAAGAAATCTAAAGCAGTGGAATCTGATTCCAATAGATTCTTTGAATTCCTCTGTTCCATCACTGAAACATTGACATCTTCAGTGAGTGCTGATTTTGTTGATTCTTTTTGGGTAATTGTCAAAAGGATTTACATGCTTAAAACTGGCTTTAAACTTATAAATGCATTTCACTTGTGTAAGTGGGCTTTTGATAATTTCTGCAGAATATGCCATTGAATTATCAATAGGTTTTATGTGCATAAGTGTACTTTAAATGGTGAATTTTAAAAGTGATGCACACTCCAACAGTGGGAGATGCATGTGCATGTATCGCTTATTCATGGCCGGATGATTTTATAAACCTGCCACATATGCGCACAAGTACTAATGCACAAATATCTCATACCAAGTACAAAAGTGGTAGAATGGGGGCAGGTCATGAGCATTCCAGGGCCAAGCCAAGAGATATGCACACATGTAACCGAAGCGAATGCAGCTTTCATCCAGTTCATTTCTGCTCAAATTTTCCTCTGCTATTGATCAGGTAAAACCTGAATAAAGCTATTTATAGCCATATATGGACTACTTGAGGGGGTCTGGTTAAACTGTGAGGGGTGCAGGGTAAAGAACTAGGGTAGTCTTGATGGCAAACTGGTGGATGAACTGGTTAAAATGGTCATTTCTTTCATGCACGCATGTTATAAAATTTCCTCACTTCTGCATGTAAATGCTGACAAGTCACAGCTGTTCATGTAAATGCTTAAATTAGTAGGGATGTGCAGCAGGGACGGATTTGTCCCATTCGGTATTCGTATTCGTGGGGACCCAAATCTGTTCCATCCGTTCTCGGGGGACCCCAATCCATTCATTAGTTACATATGTATTCGTTTCCCAAAAAAAACCCCCATCCCAACCCTTGAAATTTAATTAACTACACCCCCCCCCCCCCAAGACTTGCCAAAAGTCCCTGGTGCTCCAGCGGGGGTCCTGGAGCGATCTCCTGCACTTGGGCTGTCGGCTGCCGGTATTCAAAATGGCACCGATACCCTTTGCCTTTACAATGTCACAGGGGCTACCGGTGCCATTGGTTGGCCCCTGTCACATGATAGAAGCACAAGATGGTGCCGATAGTCTTTGCCCTTACCATGTCACAGGGGCTACCGGTGCCATTGGTCAGCCCCTGTCACATGATAGGAGCACAAGAGGGCGCCAGCCATCCATTGCTCCTACCATGTGACAAGGGCTGACCAATGGCACCGGTAGCCCCTGTGACATAGTAAAGGCAAAGGATATCGGTGCTATTTTGAATACCGGCAGCCGACAGCCCGAGTGCAGGAGATCGCTCCAGGACCCCCGCTGGAGCACCAGGGACTTTTGGCAAGTCTTGGGGGGGGGGGGGGGGTCAGGAGGGTGGGCTTTATTCGTTAGTGATACGTTGTATTTGTGGGGGTTCGCCATAAGTTTCGTGACCCCCACGAATACAATTATGGCATATACATTGCGGATTGCCAATACGTTTCTCATATTATTTCTTCACTGCTCTCTCTCCCCTTGCCCTGTTTTTTGTAGTTTCCTTCAGTTATATGTAAACCGATATGATGTACCCATGAATATCGGTATAAAAAAGCTATTACATAAACAAATAAATAAATAAATATGTGCTAAGACAGTAACATTTAAAGCTGCACACAGGCGCACATGTGCATGTGTTCGTTGGTCCGCTGAAAGGGACGCAGCCATTTTATAACATACGCATGTTTGTGCGCACATGTTATAAAATAGCTTGACTGTGTGCATGTTTGCTCAACTTTAAGTGGGAATGCATCTATGTATGCAAATACTGCTTCTACCACGCAAGTGGGTGGATTTTAGAAGGCAAGCATTCCAATGTCATTGCCCATTTTCCAAGTTTGTTCCCAGTTCGCGCAGTTAAGGGATATGACTTCCAAACCCCATTGGCTTAATAACCTCCGTTCACCCCTGTTAGCCCAGACCTTTAAAACCCCACTGATATGCAAATAATTTTTTGTTTTAAAACTTACATATCATCCATAGCAGAAGTAAAGTTATGCGGCAGGGGACCCTGGTATGCGCCATTGCACATAAGTATTTACGTACAAATTTTAGGCTACAATCCCAGAATGTCCATGGCTCCACCCAAACCACGCCTATGCCTGGCCATTTTTTAAAACTTTTCATTTGCGCTCACATCGGCAACTATGTACATATCTGGATGGCTTTTAAAATCCCGCTCGGTGCATGCCAGCCTGACATATTCACACATCCCCTAATTGATGCGCGTGTTGGGCTTTTAAAATTCATCTTTTAGCCTATTCTACAACATATGCATCTACTTACGCACAGGATATACAATATTAGCATATGTTGCCGCACGCCCAATTTCCCTTCCTGAGTGTAAATGGACTTTCGACAATTGCTGGTATAGTATGTTACATTTTTGCACATAACTCCTTTTAAAAGTCATTTTCCTTAGCTATAGTTTCTGAGAATCTACCAAGTATTTGTGTTTATTACAGACATGATTCAAATATTTTTCTATTTGACCACCTATCAATATAGCTTAAATCTCTTATTTTATTGCTATTTATTTTCCTGGTTAACATTTCTATCGTTGGATTTCCTTCATGTATGCTTTAAGGATTTAAACCCATGCTACAATAATTTCATATTGTCTTCTTTATTGAGTATTTTGAGTTATTATACGCTTGTTCTTATTGCTTAAGAACATAACATATGAACATAAGAAATTACCATGCTGGGTCAGACCATCAAGACCAGCATCCTGTTTCCAACAGAGGCCAAACCAGGCCACAAGAACCTGGCAAGTACCCAAACACTAAGAAGATCCCATGCTACTGATGCCAGTAATAGTAGAGGCCATTCCCTAAGTCAACTTGATTAAAAGCAGTTAATGGACTTCTCCTCCAAGAACTTATCCAAACCTTTTTTAAACCCAGCTAACACTAACTGCACTAACCACATCCTTTGGCAACAAATTCCAGAGCTTAATTGTGTGTTGATTGAGAAAGAACTTTCTTCGATTAGTCTTAAATATGCTACTTGCTAACTTCATGGAGTGCCCCCTAGTCCTTCAATTATCTGAAAGTGTAAATAACTGATTCACAACTACTCGTTCAAGACCTCTCATGATCTTAAAGACCTCAATCATATCCCCCCTCAGCCATCTCTTCTCCATGCTGAACAGCCCTAACTTCTTCAGCCTTTCCTCATAGGGGAGCTGTTCCATCCTCTTTATTATTTTGGTCACCCTTCTCTGTCCCTTCTCCATTGCAACTATATCTTTTTTGAGATGCGGCAACCAGAATTGTACACGGTATTCAAGTTGCAGTCTCACCATGGAGCGATACAGTGGCATTATGACATTTTCTGTTTTGTTAAACATTCCCTTCTTCATAATTCCTAACATTCTGTTTGCTTTTTTGACTGCCACAGCTGACAATTTCAAAGTATTATCCACTATGATGCCTAGATCTTTTTCCTGGATGATAGCTCCTAATATGGAACCTAACATTGTGTAGCTACAAGAGTTATTTTTTCCTATATGCAACACCTTACACTTGTCCATATTAAATTTCATCTGCCATTTGAATTTCCAATCTTACAGTCTTCCAAGGTCCTCCTGCAATGTATCACAATCTGCTTGTAATTTAACTGCTCTGAATTATTTTGTATCAACTGCAAATTTGATAACCTCACTCATCATATTCCTTTCCAGATCATTTATAAATATTAGAGATGTGCATTCGTTTTTGCCGAATTGGAAAATTGCAACAAAATTGTCCAATTCGGCATGTTTCAGGGAGCCCGAAAAAAAATCAAGATTTTCCCATTTTTTCGCAAAAATTCATTTTTCCGATTAGTGCGCACTAACGGGAGTCAGTGTGCGCTAACTCCCCATTAGTGCGCACTAACAGGAGTTAGTGCGCACTAACAAAAACTAACAAAAAGTAACAAAAAGTAACAAAATCTAACGGTTTTTGTTAGTGCGCACTAACAGGAGTTAGTGCGCACTAATGGGGAGTTAGCGCGCACTAATGGGGAGTTAGCGCACACTAACTAAAAATTGATTTTTTGCGAAAAAAAAGACCCGAACCGAAAAAAAACGACATTTTCCATGGCGGCCGAAAAACGAAGAACGACACGAACACAAAAAACGATGCACATCTCTAATAAATATATTGATATGCACCGGTCCAAGTACAGATCTCTGAGGCACTCCACTGTTTACCCTTTTCCACTGAGAAAATTGACCATTTAATCCTACTCTCTGTTTCCTGTCTTTTAACCAGTTTGTAATCCACGAAAGAACATTGCCTCCTATCCCATGACTTTTTAGTTTACTTAGAAACCTCTCATGAGGGACTTTGTCAAATGCCTTCTGAAAATCCAAATACACTACATACATCTACCAGTTCACTTTTATCCACATGTTTATTAACCCCTTCAAATAAATGAAGCAGATTTGTGAGGCAAGACTTCCCTTGGGTAAATCCATGTTGACTGTGTTCCATTAAGCCAATTATTTCTACATGCTCTGTGATTTTGATCTTAGTTTCCACTATTTTTCCCGGCACTGAATTCAGGCTCACTGGTCTATAGTTTTCTGGATTGCCCCTGGAGCCCTTTTTAAATATTGGGGTTACATTGGCCACCCTTCAGTCTTCAGGTACAATGGATGATTTTAATGATAGGTTACAAATTTTAACTAATAGATCTGTCAATCTGGCCTACTACATCTTCCAGGTTTACAGGATTTGGTTCAGTTTTATTTATTTATTTTATTCATTTATTTAAAATCTTTTCTATATCGTCGTTAAGTTATATACCATCACAGTGGTTTACAGGTAGGCACATATAGTAATGTTAGGGATTGTATTTGGGTAGTATTTTCTATAAAAGTGCCAGTAAGGTATCGGTTACATAAGTTCATAATAAAAGACTATATGATGAGTTTACTAGATCTTGTCCTTTTCTACGTGTATCAGTTATATTACATGTAAAACTTTCAAACTGAATAACTACTTTAGTATTAGTGGCGAAGAAAAAAAATGAAAGTAACAAAAAATTAAAATAATAAAAAATATGCACATGATGAGCTAAGTGCTGTGCGCTGATGTTCTACTGCCTGCTTTACATATTTCTCTTCTCTTCGACCTCTTTGTAAAAAGCTTGTTTAAAAAGCCAGGTTTTTAGACTTTTTTTAAAAAAGTTTGATATTTCTCTGTAGCCTGATTTCTAGGGGCATGGTGTTCCATAGTATAGTCCCTGCTAAGGTTAAAGCCCGTTCTCTTACTTGTGTCAGACTTGCTGTCCTAACCGAAGGAACAGTTAGGATAACTTTGTTCCCAGATCTCAGATTTCTCTGTGGGACATATGCCCGTAGTGCTGTGTTCAGCCATTCTGCTTTTTCGTCATGAATTAATTTATGTATTGGGCAAAGTGTTTTGAATTGAACTGTGTGTTCACCCTTGAAAACCATCTCTGGAACTGGAATCTCCCCAACATCCTCATTAGTAAACATATAAGCAAAGAATTAATTTAGTCTTTCTACAATGGCCTTATCTTCCCCAAGAGCCCCATTAACCCTTCAGTCATCTAACGGTCCAACCGACTCCCTCACAGGTTTCTTTTTAAAGATGGCGCTGGCCATCCATTGCTCCTACCATGTGACAGGGGTCGGCCAATGGCACGGATACCCTGTCACATGGTAAGGGTAAAGGGCCATGGGTGCCATTTTTTATTAGTGGCAGCCGACGGCCCGAGAGCGGGAGATTGCTCCCGGGACCCCCACTGGATCACCAGGTACTTGTAAAAAGGGTTTCCACAGGTTGAACCCTTGGGTACCCAGACCGCCTGGACTTAGGTGGGCCTTGCAGGGTCTCCCGGAGAGGTAGCGGAGAGGTGTGACCACCACGAGCAAAGGTGCGTGGATGGTGAAGTATGGAGGAGCAAGACCAGAACCAGGATCACCGGAGACCTCTGGAGTATAGCAGGAGATGAAGGTCCTCCGGGCAAAATAGGCGGTGCCAGTAGGTTCAGCCAGATGTAGGCCGTGGATATGGGAGTAAACAGAGTATCCAAGAGTAGCGCAAGGGTCAATGTCAGTGTATCAGTCTGAGAGTGGTCAGCCAAAGCAAGGGTCAGTTCCAAGGTTAGACTGTATGTGGTCAAGAGGCAAGAAGTGGTTGGTTCCAGGCAGCGATCAAACGTGGTGAGAGGGAAGGCAGAGGTCGGTTCCACGCTGCGGTCAAACGTGGTCAGAAGGCAAGCAGAGGTCGGTTCCAGGCAGCGGTCAAATGTGGTCAGGCAAGCAGGGGTCAGTACCGTGAATCAGTCCGAGGAGGTACAACAAAGGAGGACAAGGAACACAGGAACTCAGGAATACTGGAACAGACAGAAGCACAGGAACACAGGAATGCTGGAACACGACAGGAACAGGAACACAGGAGCACTGGAACAAGATAGCAACGCAGGAACACTGGAACAAAACTGGAAGCAGGTAACACAGGAACAAGGAACAGCAAACTTGTAACACCGAGGTGTCGACCCGTTTGCCAAGGCGAACTCTGGGGACTGGGCCTCGCCTTTTATACTAAGATCATATGATGTCATCAGTGGGCGCCACAGACTGGCTTCCCATGCTGGGCCCTTAAAAGGGCCGAGCGGTCCACACGCAAGTGCCTAGGGGCGGGACCGATGCCGTGGAGGACGCCAAGCCCAGCGTGAGGAGCGCTGCTAGTCTGAGGGCCTCAATGGGCCTGGAGACGCCCGGGGGTGCTGTGGGCGAAAGGCACTGGCAGTGGCTGCAAGTGAGGAGGAACCGGAGCTGGTAGATGGGAGTGCTAGGTGAGCAGGCCTGATCACGGTACCAATGCAGCCGGGATGCACAACAAGTCAATACCCTTTTATTGGGCTAAAGAAACACATTTGTGGCTAGCTTTAGAGAGCTATGTTTCCTTCATCATGTCAGTAAAAAATGAGCTTATTTTGGACTGATATGATGATGGAAGCATAGCTCTCAAAAGATAAGTATTAATTGATGATGTTAGTCCAATAAAAAGGTATCACTATAACTTCTTGACCTTTATGTTTACATATCTAAGTAGATTAACAAGGCAAGTTAATGATTTTAGTCATCCTTCAGATTCATTTTTATGTCACTTTTCCCTCAGTCTGGTAAAATTGGAAATTCTTTGAGTGCCTTAATTTGGGTGTAGTCTTGTTTTTCACAAACTGCTGCTATTAAAATGTTCCAGTGAGACTGAATACTGAGAAAATAGTCATTCTCTCCCCTATTCTCACCTTCTCCTAGTGGAAAAGTGGCATTAGCTTCAATTAATTATTTCAGTGGAGTTGACCAAGAAGTCTGTTTTTTTTTTTTTTTCACTACAATTTAGAGTTTCATGCTGATCCAGTTGACATAATTTGGATCACTTCGACCTACTGCTGTGATAGATATCCTTTGATCCGGACCAGTTTGTAACCTGACCCATTCAGATGCGTTTCTTATAATAGCCTGGCAAGACAAAACCAAAATCAGCTCCATTTATCTTAATGGGTTTTTTCAGACATGAGGCCTTGCCAATCTTTTGTGCAGAAGAAAAAGAATCTGTATATCTGATGGGCTTTGAAATGCCATCTGATGTTTAATGTTTTTGTGCTCTTTTCTCACAGTGGTGTGCTGAATCATATCTTAAAAGTTCAACAACCATTCAGTCACAGCCACCATTCAATGAGACATTGTCACTATCAAAGATCTGCATTTACAAAATGCTGCCAGTGCAAACAAAGCAGATTTCTCAGATAATTCTCCCCTCAAGGCAGACTCCATGATCAAGAAAAGGCTTTGAATGTGAGATCTGCATGTTTTACATTGTTTTCCATCACTTATATCTGCAGTAATGTGGTTAATCTTTAACATTATTGGTTTGAACATATAAATCATAGACTACTAATATGGCAATATATATATACACACACACACACACACACACTATGGGGTAGATTTTAAAAGGTGCGCGCGGGATTAGATTTGTTCTCGCAACCCGGCGCGAACAAATCTACTCTCGATTTTATAACATGCGAGCGCTGCCGCGCACATGTTATAAAATACAGGGTCGGCGCGCACAAGGCTGCGCAAAATCGGCAGCCTGCGCATGCCGAGCCGCGCAGCCATCCTCTGTTCCCTCAAAGGACGCTCCGAAATCAGAGCGGCCTCAAAGGGAACTTTCCTTCCGGCCCCCCCACCTTCCCCCACCTTCCCCTCCCTTCCCCTATCTAACCCACCCCCCAGCCCTAACTAATTTCCCCCCACCTTTATTTTACAAGTTACGCCTGCCCAAGGCAGGTGTAATTTGCGTGTACCAGCCAGCTGCCGGCGCACCATGTTCCGGTCCAGGGGCTGGTCCGGAGGCCTTTGCCACGCCCCCAGAATGCCCCATGGCTGGAACCACGCCCACGGCCCCACCCCCGGAATGCCCCCGATGATGCGCCAGCCGCAACACGCCCCCGACACGTCCCCCAGGAAAGCCCCGGGACTTACGCGCGTCCCGGGGCTTGCACGCGCCGCCGAGCCTATACAAGATAGGCTCGGCGCGCGCAGGGGGTGAAAAGGGCAGCTTTTCAGGGGTTATGCGCGTATCTTACACACGTAACCCTTTGAAAATCTGCCCCATTATATATGCAATATATCATGAAAAACCATTAACAATAATATTGATTTTAGCTTCCAATACCAGAATTTTGGAGGTGTGCAAAAATCTATACAATATGAGTAAATTTTCATGGCCCAGGACTGCACATCCATCCTCTCCCTCCCCACCAATACACAAACACACACACATACCAGCCTAAGCAAGTTCTTCCTATAACACTTACTATAACAGTGTAATGATTAATGAGTTTGTGTTTTCCACCACGATGCCTCAGTTTATGTTATCTATCAAAATGCTTCCATCACCATTGCCAGGAGATTGGAGGATTTATGGTAATACAAAACCTGTAATCCATTCCTAGCATCTAAATCTGTCAGCTTCACATTCATAAAATAACATTCAATGATATATTGTATTTGTAGCTCCCAGAAAGTGAGATGATTTTTAAGAGATTATGTGCTGCTGCTGTGTGAACACATTCTTCAGACCCCAGTTAGAAAGGATTTCCAACTAAAAGTTTTTGTTTTCTAAGGGTCTTCATAATATCTACTCATCACAGGCAGTGCAGGTAGCACTGTCTATAATATATTTGGGGTTGGGGGTTTTGGTCAAAAGATGTCTCCCACCCCAGTAATAGCCAGGCAATTTAGAAAGATGGGGTTTTTTGTAAACTGTTGTAGCAGATTGTCAATTTTGGTACTTTATCCTAGACTAGGGATGCCATAGGTCCAGGTTCAGGTCCGAACAAGGGGAAGACTTCCTTCTGGGGTCCCTGGCCCTGTCTATCACAGTCTCAGTGGCCATTTCACACTCTATAGCAAATATTTCCAGAAGGTGGCAGACAGTGAAAAATAACAGCAGGGAAGCCAAAATTATCACTCCAGGAAGAAACCAGGAATCACAAAAATGTCCATCCATCCCCGATTAAGTACACCTGGGGAACACTCAAAGAAAACATTGGAGTCCATAGTTGGTGTTGAAATAAAGGATAGTCTTTACTGTAACTTAAAGAAGAGAATCCAAGTCAATATGACAAAATTAGAAATAGCATACATCCAATGATCAATAAAAAACAAATGGTTTCCCTTTCCATCTTTCTTCTGGTCATTTCCCTTCCTACTCTTGCACCTTCATCCTGATTGAAAATATCCTTGCCAGTGAGAGTGGGATAACTAGAGTATAGTTCCAGTTCTGGCATGAGCTCGGCTGAAAAACGAAAAATATCACCAAGAAAAATATTCAAGAAAACAGGTTCAAGAAAATCACTCTTCAGTTATAATTCAAGTATCAAAAATACAAGTCTCTTGATTTAGCGGCTTAAAAGTCTATTTCCTTCTCTTCACCCAATCTGTTAACTGGTCGAATGGGTCAAAGGATCTTTGTCCCAGCCCTTTGGGATACTAGGGATATTCCCTTCCCTCGGGCACTGGTCAAGCAAAATCCAAAAAGTCTTCTCAAAACTTTTCCCTCGAAATCTCTTTGCCAAATGCTTGAATTGCCATCTGTGAGATACAAGAGGATTCTCTAGCTCTCCATCCACCTTGCTTTCAGATCTTGGAGAAATCTCTTGCTTTTCAATCCTCTCTCTATTGAAACCCTGGAGAGATTTCACCTCATTCTTCCTATCACCAACCCTGCTCCTCACCCACTTTCCAATCCACTAACCCACTGAAGAATCGGGCATGCTCCATGGGTCTTTATACTCCAAAAATCCTATCTTCCAAAAAAGTGGGGTTATAGCAATGGGAGGAATCAAAATTGTCAAAACCATACACTGCCCCTAGATAGAAAAATCACTTAGGGATAAAGATAGTGATTAGCATAGCCCTATCACACTGTAGTACTAAGGCTTACAATTTGGGGCATTTTTGTTTATGCTTCTATGACTCATTTCTTCTTCTATATTTCATATTTTGATAAAAATTCAATGAGGCAGTTGTCAAGAGACCTGTCAACAAGAATTGCTATATGAAGAATGTACACACAGGGAAAAAAATTTAAAGAATATTAGACAGGGTGATTCTCTTGAGGAGTCCTTTTTCAGATTTTTAAACAATGAAATTCAAATGTGACCTAAAAACATGGGTATTTCAAAATGCCAGTATCCTAACTTAAACCTTTCTGAATTCAGTGCTTGCTCCTACATGGACAAATTCATTAAGAACCTACCTATCAAACTCAATACCACATCACCTTCCAACCCCTCCCAAATAAATAAAACTGAACCATAGGCTTTTTACTACTAAACCTTGATTTAAAAGTGCTAACTCATCCTTGTCTATCTTTTCAACCCTGATTACATTAGTCAACGTATGAGTCTATCTTTAAAATGTATGTTATATGAACACATCAAGTGAAAGTATTTGTCAACCTATAATATATTAGGGATGTGAATCATTTTTGAACGATTAAAATTATCGTCAGATAATTTTAAAATCGTCCTAAATCGTTAGAGTGCACGATACAATACAAATGCCCCCGATTTATTGTCAGGGGCATTTGTATTGTATCGTTAAATAGGGCACGGGAATTATTTGGGGGAGGGCGGGAAAACCGGCACGTCAAAACAACCCCTAAACCCACCCTGACCCTTTAAAACCAATTCCTTACCCTCCCCCACCCTCCCGAACCCCCCAAAATGTTACGTTACCTGGTGGTGCAGTGGGGGGGGGGGGGTCCCGGCGCGATCTCCCGCTCTCGGGCCATCGGCGCCATTTTGGCTGCCACAAATTAAAATGGCGCCGATGGCCCAATAAAAAAAAAAAAACCACCCGACCCTTTAAATCAACCCCCCCTTAGCCTCCCCCACCCTCCCGACCCATTGCTAATTGTTTTTTTAGGGAGGCCCGCGCCGCTAAAAAAAAAAAAAACCCACCCGACCCTTTAAATCGACCCACCCCCTCCCGACCCCCCCCCCAAAACCTTTTAAAGTTACCTGGTGGTCCAGGGGGGCCTCAGGGAGAGATCCAGGGGGGCCTCGGGGAAAGATTTCCCATTCCCAGGATCAGCTGTTCTAAAAAAAAAATGGCGCTGATGCCCCTTTGCCCTTACCATGTGACAGGGTATCTGTGCCATTGGCCGGCCCCTGTTGGTAGGAGCACTGGATGGCCGGCGCCATCTTTAAAGATGGCGCCGGCCATCTTTACTCATCAGCCCCTATTATACTATGGGCTGATGAGTAAAGATGGCCAGTGCCATCTTTAAAGATGGCACCAGCCATCCAGTGCTCCTACCATGTGACAGGGGCCGGCCAATGGCATGGATACCCTGTCACATGGTAAGGGCAAAGGGGCATCGGCGCCATTTTTTTTTTTAGAACAGCTGATGCATGGGAATGGGAAATCTTTCCCCGAGGCCCACCTGGATCTCTCCTCTCCCTGAGGCCCCCCTGGATCTCTCCCCGAGGCCCCCCTGGACCACCAGGTAACTTTAAAAGGTTTTGGGGGGGTCGGGAGGGGGGGGTTCGATTTAAAGGGTCGGGTGGGTTTTTTATTTTTAGCGGCGCGGGCCTCCCTAAAAAAAAAATTAGCGATGTGAATTGGAATCGGAAATGATTCCAATTCACATATCTTAACGATCAGATTCGCCCCCCCCCCCCCCCCAGCTGAATCTGATCGTTAAGACGATCTGGCACACGATTCACATCTCTATAATATATATGTCATGTTGAAAATCATTGTGATCTTCATTTGGAATGACGGGATATAAAATGGCCAAATAAATAAATGCTGTGCTTGAAGGGTTTTATGAGGTATTTTTCATTTTCTGTCATGCCTGCATTAAAAATAATTAATTAAATAAGTCGGTGCCCCCCCTCCAAAAAAAACCCAAAACACCCAACATTATATTGAGGGCAGCAGGGCTTGAAACTTTGGCTCCAGGTTTTTAATGGCTTGGGAATCTAGTAGTGGAGTCACAAGGACTCCAAGTCAACATGAACTCTGCAGAAAATACTATGCAAAATAAAGTTATGGAGCCTCACTTCCAGGGGCTCGCTATTGGAGCAACACTGGGTGTGTCCCAAATAGAGGGCTGTATATAAGGAGCTCTAGCCTGACACAGCTTTGGTAGTCCAACAGCCTCTACAGAATTTGCTCTGTGTTATGCTGGTGACTGACAGTGTTCCTGGTTCCTGCTGTGGTTTTAGTCTTTCATCCTTCCTGGTACCAAGGGTTCAACCTATGGGGAATTGTGTCTGCTTCAAGTAGAAGACATCAGCTCCAGACCACCTAGACTCTCCAAGGTACCTCCCTTCCTAGCTACTGTACCTATTCCCCTTCCCCTGCGGAGTGTACCCTGATACATTGTTGGCAATAGATGGCGCAAGTTACCCACCCCTGCGACCCTCGTGATCCCCAGTTTACTCTCTGCCTGCTTCGCCCATATTCCCTTGCTCACTGGCTTCATTGTCAGTAAGAGAGGAGAGCAGCCTTGTTGCACATCTGGTGTATTCTCCCTCCTCTCCTGCTGAAATCTGTCATGACATGCTTTAAACCACATGGTTCAATAAATGCCACTTGGACCTTTTGCAGGGAAGGAGGGAGGACATGACAGATTAACTACAAGGCTTCCCTTGTCCTCCTCTTTCTCTAACAATGGAGCTGGTGAATGAGGGGATACCAGTGGAACAGGGAGGGAGTAAACTTGGGATTGCGGGGGGAGTAAATGCACAAAATAGGGATCACATTGGGGGGGGGTGAGTGTACCATGGGGAGGGGGAAGTGAGTGAACTGAAAAAAAATGGAGGCTTTGTGAGGTGGGGGAAAGAGTTAAATGGGGTGAGTTAGGAGTTTATTGAGGTAAAGGTTTGTGGGGTGTGGAGAAGGAGAAGGAGTAAACTGGGGTGAGTGAGAGTTTTGTTGGGAAGAGGAGTGCACAGGGGTAAGTGAGAGGTAAGGATGGGGTGCAAGGAGGGAGGGAATAAACTGGGTTGAGTGTAATGTTTTTGGGGAGAACCAAGTGAATGAGGATTTTGTTGGAGGGAAGGAGGGCGTATGCTGACTTATAATGGCATATTTACTTATAATGCTTTGTGTGGGCTTAACCTGGTGAATATAAGGTTTGTGGGAAGGAGGCAGTGATCTGGGGTGAGTGAGCAGTTTATGGAGTGGGGGAACTAGGGGAATACAGGTTTCGTGGGGCTTAAGAGTTAACTAACTGCTAGGGATGTGCATGGGAAAAAAAAGTTGTTTTCATTTTCAGGAGGTTATTTTCCCAAGAATTTTGGTTCATGGATTAATTGATTTGTTTCATTCATATGAAAAAAAAAATGAATCAAACAAAAAAAAACAAAAAACAAGAATGGCCAAAAATGAGACCTCCCTCCACCTTCCCGGAAAAATGTTGGGACCAGGATCCATCCGCTGGCCCCCACTTACCAGGTCTGGTGGGGATCCACTGCCTAGGACCAAGCTAAAGCCTCAGATTTGTGTAGGCCGAGCTGTGAACTTGGCCTACTCAAGGCTGATGTTTCAGCCCTGGCCAGAACCATACCCCGGCC
Organism: Rhinatrema bivittatum; assembly: GCF_901001135.1. Taxonomy (NCBI): domain Eukaryota; kingdom Metazoa; phylum Chordata; class Amphibia; order Gymnophiona; family Rhinatrematidae; genus Rhinatrema; species Rhinatrema bivittatum. The sequence continues at coordinate 597,726,018 of NC_042615.1, forward strand.
CAGCGCTGCAACCCAACCCAGAGCCCAGGCCTGATGCCACAACCTGAACCGGAAGCCGGGTCCCAACGCCAAGACCTTGACTTGGACCCAGACCCAATGCTGCAACCCAACCTGGAGGCCGGGTCCTGATGCTGAGCCTTGCCCAGACCCAGGCCTAATCTGGATCTGGAGGCCCGGTCTTGATGCCTGAGTCTCGGCCTAGGCCGGAGCCCGAGCTCAGGCCCAATGCCTTGACCTGACATGAAGGCCAGGTCCCAACACCAGAGCCTTGGCCCAGACCTAGGCCTGACACCTCGACCCGACCCAAAGTACAAGTCCCAACACCAGGGCCTTGGCCCAGACCCAAGTCCAATGGTAATGTAATAAGCAGCGCTAAAGCTACTGAGGGTTTTTGTGCAAATTTGTGCAGGTTTCTGCACTCTTTTTTCCCATGCTGAATATATTAATATATATTTGCCTAAGAGAGGCATGGGAAAAACACACAGAAACCTACACAATTACATGCAAAAACCTACAGCAGCTTTAGTGCTGTTTATTACATCGACCCTTGGATTTTAAAAGTAAGCAGTTTTAGTTTTGTTCATTGTGTTAAACCTTGTTTGGTGATTAACTGGCATGAAAGCAAAAATGTTGTAGAGAAAAAGACAGCCAGGTGGGATCAGCAATGTGAACTAAAGAGGGAGTCAAAGAAAAGAAGATATATGGATGAAAAAAAAAGGTTATAATTTTAAGCTAGGTTATGAGGTTATTATATTAAAATTGCTTTTCTAGTTATTGTTGTATGCTTCTCATGAAGTTTGATTGGATTACTTCTGAACTCATTTTTTATGTTAAAATGGAAATCTAAGTAACTTGAGTGCAATGATTTGCAATGTTGACTGTACATTATAACCAAGCTATTGTACACTACTATTCATCACCTGGAACCCATGAAACTGGTACAATATGTAAATCATGGTTGCAATGACCATTATGGCATACTTCCATTTCAAGTGGATTGTAACTTACAAAAATCTCACATCTCTCAGTCCTGCCCTTTTGGCTTCAGGTGGGTAGCCTTCCCCTTCAGGGATGACTTTCAATTAATACAGACCTCATGGCAATGCAATGAGAGATGATGACATGGGCATTCTATACTGTCAGACACGCTTGTTTGATATTGCTACACATAAGGATGAATACCATGGCTGATCCCATTTAAAATGTTTATCATCATTGTGATTGAGATTCAGTGAATGAAAATGTATAATCAGAGTAAAAGCAAGCAATATTTTCTTATTAATTTTGTAATAAACTTGAAAAATGAATTTGTGCTTTAAATAAGGAATCTGTATGTGCTTGTTACTTGCTAGGCTTATAATGAAATTATACAATAGTCTCTTAAGAAAGCAGAACAACATTGCTTGTTCAATAAACAAGAATAACTTTTGGCCCTGAAGACTTGGGGTCACAATGACCACTATCAATATTATGGTTATAATAACCATTATAGTGTAACGCCGTTTCAGACAGGTTACAACTTCCAAATCTTTACAACTTTTTGCCTTACCAGGGAGTCCTGCCTTCTTGAGTTGAGGTAGGTGTTAGTATAAAGAAGCAATCAAATTTGTATCACAGATTACATAAATTTTAAAGCCATATACCAGTTTGAACTAAAAGTAGTATGTACAGTATAGTTATATTTCCTAATAACATCAAACCTTTGTACACAAAATGTCAGTCTTAATAAATAAATAATGTTTTAATATAAACCACTTAGTTGAAGTTAACTAAAAAAAAAATGAATTTATAAAATACATTCACTAAGATTTTTGAGTTTAACAAATGGTTAAAAAAAAAAAAAAAAAAAGCATCAAAAGAGTACTTTTCCACTTTTCTGAGTTTCCAATTCTGACATGAGATATAGGCCAAATTTGACTATAAATAGCTAATAACAAGCTGAATAAAAGATTACTAAATTCAACATTTTTGGTACTGTGATTATAAATATAAAAGATTTACCTAATGTTGTGCGTCCCGGCCGCATGGCTGACGCAACCGGGCCTGCTCACGTTGCACTACCCTCAATCAGCTCCGGTCTCGCCACTGCTGCTAGTTCCCGCCGTCCCCATCGCTCACCACGACCCTCTCTGGCTTCCTCCACGCCGCAGGCCTCACAGCAGAGCTCCCGCCGGCGGTCCGCATCTTCGGCCACCTCGGCCCCGCCACTAAGCACGCGGGAAACCCGATCTGGGTGCGAAGTGATGACATCACTTATCCTGACCATAAATAGTGAGGCCCTGGCTCCAGGACCTCGCCTTGGCAATCAGGTTGACACCGTGGTATAATAAGCTTGCCTAACCCTGCATTCCAGTGTCTCCTTGTTCCAGCGTCTTCCTGTTCCAGCATCTCTGTGTCCTTCCTGTATCCGTACTCAGGTAGTACCTCCTCAGACTGATCTCTGGTACTGACCTTGGCCTGTCTGACTACTCTCTTCGTCTGCTGCCTGGAACTGACCACTGCCTGCCTGACCATTCTCTTCGTCTGCTGCCTGGAACTGACCACTGCCTGCCTGACCATTCTCTTCGTCTGCTGCCTGGAACTGTCCACTAATTGCCTGACCATTCTCTTCATCTGCTGCCTGGAACTGACCACTGCCTGCCTGACCATTCTCTTCATCTGCTGCCTGGAACCAACCCTCGCTTGCCTTGACTACATTTGGACTGACCTTGGTATTTGACCCCTGCTTTGGCTAACCACTTCTGGACTGATACTCTGGCTCTGACCCTTGCGCTTCACTCGGACACTCTGTTCTGGCCTATTGAGGCTACCAGACCAACCTGCTTGGAATCCACCCGTGGCCTTCACCTGATTAGACCCGAAGGCACTGCCTGTCTCTCCCAGAGAACCTTCCTGAATTGTTACCTCCCTGAGGTCTCCGGAGCTTCCGGTTCGGGTCTGGTCCATCACCTCTACATCAGCCGCGCACCCTTGCTCGTGGTGGGCACACCCCTCCACTACCTCTCCAGGAGACCATCCAAGGCCCACCTAAGTCCAGGTGGGCTGGGTACCCAAGGGCATCAACCTGCGGAAACCCCGGACTGTTATTGGCAAAGCTCCAGCTAGCCTCTGTCTCCTTGTGTGCTCTGCCTCCTGGTGGCATGTGCTCTCTGGATCCGACCAGAGGGCCGTACCAATCCTGTACCAGGCCAAGGGTCCACCTCCAGCACAAAACCTACAGAGCATAAAAACAATAATTAGCCTTTAGAGGCTACAAAAAAGGAAAGGACTAGTGAGAAAAATGCTCTGTTTGTTTAGCTAAAACATTTCTGTGCGTATATTTTGTAAATTCCTTTTTTGGTCGTAGTTAATATGGCTCAGCAAACTACTTGAATATATTTGAATCCTCAGTCATTTAACTAAACAATTAAATGGTTTAGACTAGGAAAAATGTCAATGATTTTTGTTGAAGTTATAGTTAAGCTCTGAAAAGAAAGGAACTAGGAAAAAGTGAAAACCACATGTATATTCCATTTGTATATCGTAAGAACTACTGAAAAACTTTTAGTCACTTCCACCAAATATATTCCATGGCCTACTGAGAAATTATTAGAAATCTTTTACTGTTTTAAATCTTAACATTCCATTGACCTTTCATTATCTCCTATGACAGAATCATATATATAAAGACAGCTAACTAATCAGTAACTGCATAGCTTAAAGCTAAAGTATGCATGACAGTAAAGTCATCATCAAAAATTAAAGAAATATAAGCAGTCCACTATCAACTATGCTACATAAAATTTCTACTTTATCTACTTCTACATAAAATTTCTACTTTATCTATTTCTACATTATCGAGCATATAGAGACCGGGCTTTCTCTACAGCGGGACCTTCGATATGAAACTCCATTCCCCCTGATCTGAGACAGGAACCATGCCTTCTAACATTTAGAAAAAGGCTTAAGACTTGGTTGTTTAAACAAGCCTTTCCAGACCCTAACTGATAGCATCAACCTTAGAAAGACACCAGAATACTGTAAATAATTATACCTCTGTCTGTTAAGTTACTATAGCTTTGTTTCTTCTTCCCCCAGTTGAACAGCCTTGTTTTTATTGTAACTGCATTGTCTCTCTTCACTTGTTCAAGGTTCAAAGTTATCACTCCTCCTGTTATTTTGTAAACCAGCATGATGTGATTGTATCATGAATGCCAGTATAGAAAAACTGCAAATAAATAAATAAAATAAAATACTTGAGCAGATTATAAAACAACTACAACATTTAAAAAGTTACAATCTTTTGACTTTATTTAACAATGATATAACAGGAAGTGTTTCAAAACATTGAATAAATTGGCTGAAAGCAAGAGCTGTCAAATTTTCATACATCCTTTACATTTTTTATTATAATTTTCATTAGGGATGTGCAGACAAAAAGTTTGCGTTCATAAGTTGATAAGTTGAAGGTGAGGGTCGATTTAGTTCAATATGGACATATGGAGAATCCCATAAGTTGAGGGTCTGTCCATACGTTCACCGGTTCCCTAAATAAAAATTTAAACCCCTCACCCTCCTTAATCTCCCCCCAAGACTTACCAAAACTCCCTGGTGGTCCAGCGGGGAGTCAGGAAGCCATCGCTGTTTTCCTTTGCGAGGAGCACGTGACGTCGGCGTCACGTCGGAGTGACGCGGACGTCACGTGTTTCTCCGCGCCTCCGCTCCGGGACCCCCGTTGGACCCAACCGGAACTTTTGGCCAGCTTGGGGGGGGCCTCCTGACCAGCTTGGGGGGGCCTCCTGACCCCCCCAAGCTGGCCAAAAGTTCCGGTTGGGTCTAACGGGGGTCCCGGAGTGGAGGCGCGGAGAAACAAGTGACGTCCGCGTCACTCCGATGTGACGCCGACGTCACGTGCTCCTCGCAAAGGAAAACAGCGATGGCTTCCTGACTCCCCGCTGGACCACCAGGGAGTTTTGGTAAGTCTTGGGGGGGTCAGGAGGGTGGGGGTTTAAGTGTTTATTTAGGTTCAACGTATTCAACGTAGCTATGTTGAATAAGTTGAAAATGTGATGCGTTGCGCATCATCACTTTTTTTAAGTTAAAAAAAAAATGTTGCGTTTTACATATGCGTTCAAAATGAATGCACACCCCTAATTTTCATTTATGAGTAATTTCTTTAGCAGTTTTATATTAATGAGCAAGTAGTCTTGTTGCAAAATCCTTGCAGAAAACTCTACATTGTCTTGCTTGAAATGTTTAAGGGACTCATTTTTCTTAGGAAAATATTTCTGTGCTATAAACAAATAATTCATTGAGAAAGCTTACATTGATACATGTTGCAACCAATACATTTTTAATAACATTTCACTCAAGTGATAGACACATACTAAGGAAGCCATACCTTAATTTAGCATGTGACTATGCATTCATTTTATCCTATCACATTTCATAGGCAGTTGCTCTGAGACCTAAAAACATGATGAAATCAGGACTTGCAGCTGCCAGCTGGGATAGGCTGATTGAAAAAGTACTGAAATTTGATTAGTTCTGCTTCTGTCTTATCTCATCCCCAACTGGCTCCAACCTGTTTAACTTAGAGTAAAATGCATTACTTTGTTTCCCCCATAGATTTTAAAGAATGTGAACCAAATAAGCCAGTGGTCCCCAAACCTGTCCTGGAGGGCCACCAGCCAGTTAGGTTTTTGGGATATCCACAATGAATATGCATGAGAGAAAATTTGCATGTTATGGAGGTAGGGCATGCAAATTTTCTCTCATGCATATTCATTGAGGATATCCCAAAAACCCGACTGGCTGGTGGCCCTCCAGGACAGGTTTGGGGACCACTGAAATAAGCTAAAAAGAATTCTGATGTTTTTGGAGACCACACCCATTTGCTTCAGTTGCCCTGAAAGGAAGCAGAAATTGACTCTTGTTGCATTTTTTCCATTCAGATCGAAATGGATACACATCCCTAATTAATGATGATCAGAGTAAAATGGCAAGCTTGGGTGGAAAAATGTATATTTAGTTCATTCAAGAATAAACATACAAAGCAACAAAGATTTTGTAGACCAGTGTTTCTCAGCCCATTCCTTGGGACACACCCAGCCAGTTAGGCTATCCAAAATGAATATGAATGAGAGAGATTTTTATATAATGGAGGTATTACATGAAAATATGTCTTATGTATACTCACGGTAGATTTTCTGAAAACCAGACTGGCTAGGTGTGTGTCCTGAGGACTGGGTTGAAAGCTACTGTTGTAAATAAGAAACCACAGAAGATCAGAAAATAACTGTCCTTCAAACTAATTTTGCCCTTGGTTAGTTTTGTATTTAATATATGGGTGAGAGATCACGTGAGCCAGCGGGGACAGCGGATGTGGAACCCTTAGCTCCGGGACCCGTCTCCCTATCTGGGCCCATCCTCAGCCTACATCATATTGGCAACTCTTGATTTCACTCCCTGACTCTTGCACATCTTATACACGTCTCCAGACGGTAGAAATATGGCGACACGGACCATCCGCAAGGAAAAGGACAGAGAGAGGCCTAAGGGAGCGGATCCGCCATCTTCGCCAGATCGCCTGCCGCCAAGCCAGCTGGCGCCGGGTATTGAATTAGAACACATAAAGACGGCGGTGGTGGCGGCGCTTGGTCCAGACCTTAAGGCGATTGCGGAACAGATAGCCGAGGTAAAGCAATCCCTGCAGGGATTTGAACCCCGTATCGTAGAGTTGGAGTCGAGGATGTCGGAGGCACACGACGACCTCGTGACGGCGCGGACTGATATTGCTGCTCTCAAGGCCTCGGTCTCGCAACAGGCCGCAAAAATCGAAGACCTCGAAAATCGTTCGCGCCGCCAGAACCTCAGATTGATCGGGGTACCGGAGTCGCTGAAGGACTCCGACCTACCAGCTTATTTGGAAAAGTGGATATCGGAGCAGCTGTCTCTCCCCCAGACGAATGGTCCGTTGCGCGTTGAGCGCGCTCACAGATTGGGCCAGCGACAGAGGGAAGCCATGCGACCGCGGCCAGTCATCGTCAAATTGCTAAACTACGCTCACAAAATTGACATCCTTAGGGTGCTGCGGGGCGGGCGTAGCCTTCAGCTGGAGGGGCAGAAAATTTTGCTCTTCCAGGATTTTTCAGCGGGTGTATCCCAGCAACGCCGTGCTATGGCCCCGCATTGCTCGCACCTGATTAATCTGGGCCTCCGAGCGACCCTTGTTTATCCGGCGCGCTTGCGGGTGGCGACTGATGGTGGCCCTCGTTGGTTTGAGACACCTGAGCAGGCTAAGGTCTTTGTGGAGGAAGTTACGGCGAGAAATACGGCAAAATCGTGAGTCCGTGGTGAAGAACTGTGTCTGAAGGGAGACGCTGTGCGGAGTCCAGTGGTGGAGACATGTGTCGCATGTCGACTTCTGGTCCTGGTTTTTTTTTTTCTTCTTTTCCCCCTATTGCAAACCCATTTCTTCCTTTTCAAATTGGGGACCTTGTTTTTGGCTCTGGCAGGCGGGGCACACTGTGTAGTTTTTGTTTAATGAAGCTGCTCGGTGATGTTTCCGATTTTCTAGCCTGCACGCTTAGCTTGTCGGACCCCATGTCCCCCCTAAACTGCCTGGCTCTCGGACATATGTTTTGAGCCTTTGTATTTTTTATTTTTCTTTTGTTCTTAATCTATTTTTTCCCGATGGGGGTTTTTTTTTCCCTTCTTTCTTTTCCCTCTCTCGTTTGAGTGTTCCGAATTTTCTATCAGCATGATGCCTACAAAGGGGTTTTTTTTTTTATTTTTACTTTATGGTCGGTGCATCGTGTGAAATGACATTGTGTGTGCATAGTGCTCCACAGACGGAGGGCGATGGTGTTTAATCGCCCGTTGTTCTTATAGGGTTTTTTTTACCTTTATATTACTTTTTGGTCGGTGCATCGAGTGAACTGACATTGTGTGTGAGTAGTGCTCCACAGACTGAGGGCGATGTTGTTTAACCGTCAGCTATTCTTTTCGTGGGGATTTTTTTTTCTTGATTTCCTTCTCTATCCCCCTGTGCAACGTCTAACAGGGGGGTGGTGCTCCTGAGTTTTCTTTTATCAATATGTTCATATATTTTGTTTTTTATTTTTTTTTCTTTCTCCCTTTTCGGTCCTTTTCTTTTTTTTTGTTTAGTTTATCCTCTTATTTTACTTTATTAGTTTTTTTTTTTTTTTAAAGTATACTTCTGGTTTCCGAGATGCATGTACGGGATGATGTTATTGGGTTGCCATTGTATGGAGTATTGTTATTTTGTCTTGGGCGGGGAGGGAGTTGGGTATAATACTATCTACATTTGAAGGTTGCCTAAGTCTAGTTTAGTGGAGTTATTGGCTGCTGGGGGTGGGAGTGGCTGGGGGGGGGGGCGGGGGGGGGGGTGAGGGGTGTTCACACGCTGGTGGGGAAGGGTTCAGTGATCTTTATTCGCATAGCCCACGGGAGGATACCCCTAATGGGTGCTGTGCTTTCAGTGGGACAGGAACGAGGGGGTGGTGGGGATGGGATGGGGTTGATAGGGGGGGAAGGGGGGGAAGGGGGGAGGGGCTTCTTTGTTTGGTCTCGCTATTGGTCCAGTTCGGCCGCGAGGCCTGTTCACCTGGGTACCGGGTTTTGTGGATGGCAGACTCAAGTCTGGACTCCGGCTGGGAGAGTTCGGATTTGTTTGAATGTATTACTTGTGCATTGTATGTTTGGTCTATATATATATCTCTAGTAACCTTATGCGTTTAATATCCTGGAATGTTGGCGGGATACATTCCCCTATAAAGCGCACCAAGATCTTGACTCATTTGAAGCGGAAGGAAGCGATGGTCGGTTTTCTCCAGGAAACCCACCTCACTGATGCTGAACATCTTAAGCTATGTCGATTGTGGGTAGGACAGGTGGTCTCTGCCTCGGCGACCTCCAGGTCTGCGGGGGTGGCGATTCTGTTTCATAAAAGTCTACCGCTCCAGATTCGTGGGGAGATTAAGGACCCGGAGGGCCGTTTTGTCATAGTGGTAGCTGAACTATTTCACCGACAGATTGTGTTTTGTAATCTCTATGCCCCCAATAAGTATGATGCCCAATTTTTTCAAACGATATATGAGCACTTGCTGCCTTACCTGGCAGACACTATTATTGTGGGGGGCGACTTCAACACCATTCGGGACCCTAAGGTAGATACCTCTCAACCGGGACGATGGGAACATGGCATGGGGAAGGGCCCTGGGATGCTAGCCTCCACGCTGCATTTGGTAGATGTTTGGCGAATGCTTCACCCCGAGGTCCGGGAGTTTACCCACCTGTTGAGAGCACATGCTACCTATGCCCGTATAGATTACATTATGCTTAGTGGATGTGCCTTTCCCCTGGTGGCTGAGGCGGGAATCGAGACGGTTCTTATTTCTGATCATGCACCGGTATGGGTGGATCTACAGCTTGCGTCTCCCAGCGCCGGTGCTCGGTCCTGGCGGTTTCCGTATTATTTGGCGGCAGATCAAGCTTTTCAGAAATTTCTGCAGGAGCGGTGGTCAGATTACGCTACACTTAATGCGGAGCATATAACTAATCCATCTTTATTTTGGTATACCGCTAAAGCGGTGATAAGGGGGGACATCATTTCTTATGTGGCTCATCGCCGGAAATCTATTAACACTCAAATCATATTACTAAATGATCAGCTGCGACGGGCAAAGCGCCAGTTGTTACGGAGCAATACGGCTCAGATTCGGGAAAATTATCATTCTATACAGTGTACTTTGAATACAGTTCTCCATTCTCATGCACAAAAAAGTATACTGTATTATCAATATCAACTATACCGATATGGTAATAAAGCCGGGAGAATGATGTCCCACTTGATCCGCTCAGCCAGGGGAACTCGACATGTGGCGGGCTTAAAGAATGAATCGGGCCAGATTGAAACTTGCAACACTACTATTTTGCGTCATTTTCGGGCATATTATGAACAATTATATAGTGCAGGGGAATGGTCGGAGGAGAAATGTAGCCATTTTTGTGCTTCCTTGCCTATCCCAGTCCTTACCTTGGAACAGAGGCAAATGCTTAACGCTCCTATAACAGATCTTGAAATTAAGGGGGGGATTTTACAGTCCAAAAAGTTAAAGGCTCCCGGCCCTGATGGATACACCGGTGAGTTTTATAGGTGTGTGGTTGATAAGATCTGTGGCCCGCTGAGAGAGTTCTTCTTAGATTTGATTGCTAAAGGACGGTACCCGCCCCAGATGAATACTGCGCATATTACACTAATTGCCAAGCCTGGGAAAGATCCTCAGTGAGTGGACTCGTATCGCCCTATTTCTTTGATAAATTATGACCAGAAGTTATTGGCCAAAATTCTCGCTGATAGGCTAGCGGGTGTACTCCCTACGTTGGTAGGAGACCATCAGGTTGGTTTCGTGCGGAGACGGTATGGGTTGACCAATGTTCGAAAGATTCTTACAGCCCTAGATTTATGTCATTATACGCAGACTCCTTCCCTTACGATTAGCTTTGACGCGGAAAAGGCGTTTGATCGAGTGGAGTGGCCTTATCTTGTTTATATATTACGGCGAATGGGACTTGACGGTTTCTTCTTACAGACTATACAGCTGCTGTATGCAGACCCGCAGGCGTCTATCTTGGTTAATGGAGACCGCTCGGCTCCGTTTGATATTAAGAGAGGCACGCGTCAAGGTTGTCCCCTCTCTCCCTTATTATTTGTTTTACAGTTGGAACCTCTCCTTCTCACAATACGACGAACCCCTGGAATTCGGGGGATACGTTTAAATGATATGGTTTTTAAAAGCGTAGCGTTTGCGGATGATCTTCTTGTCTTTTTAACACGCCCGCAGACGTCCCTCCCGGTTCTGTTGGATCGAATGGGAGCCTTTGGGGAATTTTCAGGGTTTAAACTAAATTGGGGTAAATCCATGGCGTTAGCTTACCCTGATACACTACGGGAGGGTTGGATTGGGGAATTCCCCTTACAATGGGCGGCACAGACTATCCGTTATTTGGGAATAAATATCCCGTTGCATCCAGATCAGGTGTATGCAGCAAATATATCCCCGCTTCTTCAGCAGACGCAGGCAATGCTGCGCTGCTGGGCCCCCCTCCCTCTATCTCTCAGTGGTCGGGTGCATCTTTAAAAAATGGTGGTGCTACCTAAGTGGCTCTATCTTCTGCAGAATATGCCTCTACACCTTAAGCGTTCTGACAGGATCTCCTTGGACCGCGCCCTGTGTAACTTTCTTTGGAAGGGAAAGCGGGCGCGTTTGCCCTTGGCATGGTTGCAACGGCGGTGGGGTGACGGGGGCCTGGGAGTGCCCAATTTATATCTCTATAACTTAGCGTGTAATATGCGTATTATTAGGGACTGGGTGCTAGACGAGGCTACCTTTACTGCTCTTGAAGCGGACAAGGCGTTGATCGCTTCGGTTGCCCTTACATATGCAATGCAGGCAGAACATGCAAATTTACCCTACATTTTCGCTCACTCCGCCAATCTATGGCCGATTAGAAATGCTTGGGTGGCGCTTACTAAGTGGTTGCATCTGCCACGGATCTGCACCTATCTATTGCCGGTGGGGGGGAACCCTGACTTTACCCCAGGCACGCAATCCCAGGTTTTTCAGAGGTGGAGAACCAACGGCCTCATTTATTTAGGTCATTTCTTCCATCCGGAGGGGCGTAGGCTTACTTGGCCGGAGCTCCGGGAACGTTATGCGGTGGGGGGTAAAGATGTGTTCTCGTTCTTGCAAATTGACCATTATTTGAAATCGTTGCCTTCAGCCTTCCTGCAGCTTACCATGTACCAGAAACTCGAGGAGGTATTGCAATTGTCCGGTACTCGGGCACCCTCTATATCCTCTTATTATAGATTTTTAATTAACAACAATAGTAGGGAGATCTTTGCACATCTGACTGCTCGTTGGAATGTTGATGGGGAGATTCACATTACTGACTCTCTACTACGTGTTTGTTTTAGGGGGGTGTCCAAGATCTTGAGTAATAGCGTTTATCGGGAAATGCAGTATAAGTTCCTGGGACGGGCATATATTTCCCCTCAAAGGGCATTCCAGCAGCGACTAGTGATGTCGGATTGTTGTCTGCGCTGCCCGGGGTGTGTTGGCACTTTGACCCATGCTTTTTGGTATTGCCCGGGGGTCTTGCAATTCTGGACCCGTATTGCTAAGTTTTTAGCGGAGCTATTGGGGGTTTCCATTCCAATTGCACCCACTTGGCTGCTTTTTGGTTATATTTCCGCGCTGCGGATTCGAGATCTGGGCACCCGTCTCTTCATTCAAAAGGCTGGGGTCGTGGGGAAACGTGTTATATTATTGCAATGGCGAGAGGTGGATCCACCCTCTTTTTGGGTGTGGAGAAACCTCTTATATACTATGATGCACATGGAATCCCTCTCATCACGTGGGACGCCCCGGCTGTGGACTAGGTTCTTGGACGTCTGGGAACCGTATCTACAGGCGCTTCCTCACAGAGCCCGGAGTAGAATCCTAACCGCATGAAGTCGGGGTGCCGTGTCTGCTGGATCTCATCAGCCTTTGCACATCGGTGGTGCTGTGGACACGTTGGCTCTCGGGCCGAACAGGTCGCTCTATTTGAGAGAGCTATGTTGAAGACTGGACGGAGAAGCGGATGGGTGGAGGGGGGGGGGGGGGTGGGAGGGAGAAGGGGGGGAGGGTCCTGTTTTTCTTGTTCTTGCAAAGTTGATTTCAGTGCTGCTGGGAGCGGGAGCAGAACTAACCCGCAACCAGACGTTTGTTTTTGTGTATTTTGTGAAACTTAATAAAAATGTTTTCACATAATATATGGGTGAAGTTGTTTGTCTTTCTTCCATTTTTAGTTACCAGTGGAGTCTGACATGTAAAGTGACCTAATGCATAATTGTATCTTATTGGTCTTGGCCAGTTACCCAAGTGTCATAAAACAAAAAATAGAGAAATCATTGATATATTTTCCAAAATGGGGAAATATAACATTTTAGGGAAATTAATTACATAATGACAACAGTATATTTACAATAGTAACACTGTACTTTTAGTGTTATTTGCTCTCTCTCCCATCTTTTTTTTAGGGTTACTATTCTCTTTTAGCATCCATCTCCTAGTTTCTTCAGTTTGTCATTTCCATCTTGCTTAAATAGCACACAACTTGAATATTCATGGAGTGTTCTTGTTATGGTATGCCGTGTCTCTCCCACGTGTGTGTGTGTGGGGGGGGGGGGGGATGAGAGTGACATGGGTACAATCGATTGTGCCCATTACATTTGACATGCCAGCTATATCGAAGAAAGCACACTTCACCTCCCGCCGGTCTCTGTAAGCTGCTGTGGGTACTTGATGTACTCGCTGACCCATTTCATCATGACCCTCAGTACCTGGCTGAAATGCCTTGAAAACTGACTTGTCCACACCGGTCCTTACAGCCACTGTATTCTGGAAATAGCCAGTGGCAATAAAATTCATGGCACTGAGATGCTTGACCAAGCCTGACATGGCCTGTCCACAATCAGTTAGAGAATCATTATCATCTCTGATTTCTTCATAGAGAGAACAAATGGCCTTGGAGATCAGCCTATAGGTTCGTACCATGTCTGTCTGATAACTCCAGCAGCGTTGTCCTCAGGTGAAATATCTTGCTACCTGCATGCCCTTCTGCAAATGGCTTGAACCAGGACAGCCTGGTCCTCTTGGAGCCTCCTTTCTTCATTGGCAATAAAGCATCTCTTTTCTCCCTCTTTCATCTTTCTTCTTTGCTCTAAAGCCTCTGCAACTCTAATTCTTTGGCTCCCCCAGCAAAATGTAGTAAAGCATCAAAAGAAAAATGTACATAATCCATGTTTGCATAGAAAAGCTCAGCACCACAATGAACTAAAATGGCCACCAAAAGAAAGTTGAGTTTTACTCCTGCCCTGACCCAGGCATTAGATTTCCTGCATTAAAACACAAGTGCTAAAATGTCTCTCCACTAACGTGCACTCTGCATTGCCCTGTAATAGCTAATATCCTGTTTTACATGTAATTTGTTTGCACCCATGTTAAGCATACTGTGGGCTTCATAGTGTGGGTTTTTTTGGAGGGTTTTTTTTGGTGCTAAAACCCATATTAGATGCCTGAATAAGGCCAGTGCCAAAAACCTCACGCTAAAACCGGAGTAGACTCAGTGTGGCTTATTACATTGGCTCCGTTGTTCTTTACGTCTTTAGGAGCAATACTCAAACTGGCCACATTCATACAAAGTCCATATGTACTTTTAATTTGCTATTTATGCATCAATTTCCAAAAGGAAAGTACCAGGGGCAGATTGGCCTATCGGAGGATTGGGCTTCCCCTGGTATGCTGAGCGCTCCTATCACGTGTCTTTTTTATGCTTCCTGGTCAAAAAAAAAATGAGGGGCTGCTATTCCCGAACAGAGGTCTGTGAGGCCACCACCATGAGGCAAAATGAGGTGGCCAACCCAGGCGGCAACATTTTGGGCACAGCAGGTATCCCCCTTCAAAAAAAACAAAAACCCCTGCAGTGGCCGTCTAAGTATGCCTTTTGATTTCTAAAGCCAGTGTGGTTCCCACACCCTGCTAGCAAGAAAATCTCACTTCCCGGCCACCAGCACTAGAGAAGGCCCCATGGTGGTGCTGTGAAATGACAAGCTGGTGGAGTTTTCACTCCCCGCTAGCAATAGGAAGATCCAGCGGGTCTCTGGACCTTCTCCTGCAGCCAGCAGGAGAAGAGGAGGCCCAATAGTGCTGCCGGTGTTTTCCCTGCAGCCAGCAAAAGAGGAGGGCCTGCTGTGCAGCCAGAGGCAGAAGAAGGTGCTTCCTTTGCACTGCCAGTAGCAGATGAAGAAATCTAGTGAGGGAGAAAGAGTCTGGCGTCGGCTTGACCCCCGTGTGTAAGAGAGGAGACTGTCGCTTTCGTCTGGGCCATGCTGTTTAAGGGAGAAGGCTGCTGCATCAGGCTGGACCACATGGATGAAGAAAGAATGAGACTGCTGTTGGTGTACTGTGCACATTCCAAGGACAGAGCAAGAGGTTGAGAGCATATGTGTGTGTGTAAGCAATAGCATGTATGAGAACATTTGTGTATGTCTGTGAGCAAGAGCATGTGTGAGTGTGAGCAATAGTACATATGAGAGCTAGTGAGTGTCTGAGTGTGAAAAATAGCATGTGTGAGAACTTGAGTGTGAACATTAGCATATGTGTGTATATGAGTTATGCTGGTTGAGCCCAAGGATGCTTCTGCTGCTGCTGCCTACAGATTCCAGGGAGAGAGAGCATGTGTGTGAGAGAGAGAGAGAGAGAGAGCATTTGAGAGCTTGTGTGTATGTGAGAGAGATAGCAAGTGTGTAAGAGAGATGTGGCACATGCAGAAGGAGGAAGCTGCTGCTCCTCTGTATTAGAGGGAGAGAGAGCACCTGTTTATGCATGTGTGTATGTGACAAAGAGAACATATGAGAGTGAGCATAAGAGAACATATGGGAGAGAGCAAGAGAATGTGTGTGAGTAGAAAAATGTGTTAATGCGTGTGAGGAGAAAATCCAAATCCCTTCTTCCACTCCCTCTGTTAATCCGCACAATCTCAGGATGATTGAAAATCAAATATTCCCAGGTAGGGAAAGCAGGCAATTTTTTTATCCTTATTTTGATTATTGCTTGTTATTTGATGTATTTACTGTTTTGAAATGTTTTATTGATGTATGGGAAATTTTAATAATTTTTAATGAGTTTTAATATTTGGATATTTTTTGTTAGTTGTTTTGAAATATTTGTTCTATAAATATGATTTTACTATCTGAATGTTTTATATTTCTTGATGTTTTATATGCTATGGTGATGTTTCGATTTTTCCATTTTTGCACTGCATACAGAGTGGCTTGTTGCAGTTTCAAATTCAGTTTTTGTCTGCATGTTTCTGTTTATACTTTATGATCTCTTTATTCCATGTGTGATGAAGGTTTATTTATGTTCTGCATATGAGACAGAGATGAGGTATTCTTCTAGCATGTAGTTTCTGTGTAGGAATGTATAGCATCCTGAATTGTTCTGTTTCTTAATAGGAGGTGTATTGGTATTTTAGGGTCTGGTAATATTTGCAGTGTTGCCTTTTCTTAGATAGGATTGTTACTGTTTTTGTGCTGGCACTTAGTGCTGTTTTCATATGGGAGGTTTACTATATTGTAATTCAGTTTATTTAAAGCTTTGTGAGAGCCAACCTGTTTTACAATAGTCCTAATAGTCCGTGAGGCACCACAGTACTGGGCTAAACGCAGGACGCACAACCACAGAATAGTTCTTTATTAGACAGCTTGAAGTATACCACTAGAGGTAGCAGTTGTGAGGTAGTCTGGATGTAGCAGTCTCAGGACCCTCGGCAGAGGGGACCCTTCTCACCCCGTAAGTAAAGGGGAATTCCAGTGTAGATCTTCCAGTCAGGCAGTACTGAGGATGAGATAGACTGAGAGTTAGATTACTCACTAGATGGTTGCTGTAGGTTTGTGATTCCACCAGGTTGAAGAAGATGGTACAGGCACCGAGGCAGGGAGAACAGGCCCTCGAGGAGTGAGTACCTGATCCCAGTAAGGCATCTGAAATAAAGCAGAAGGCCCCTGAGGAGCGGGTACCCAGGTAAGCAATTACTCCAAAGGGCAGAGAGAGAACTTCCAGCGACAGCATGGAAGCAGCAGAGTAGCTTAGACCAGCTGAGACCAAGTCCTTGCTAACTCAATCAGCTAGCAACATAGTACAGGCTATATACCCGGATGGCGTGACGTCAGTAGAAGGGTACGCCCCTGAGGTTCGCGCCATTGCTGCAATAAAGACGTGGGTGGCGTGCGCGCACGCACCCTAGTAGGCCCTTGGGAGGATCATGGCGGGACACAGCACCATAGCCATTCTGGGGACGTCAGAGAGGTCGGCTTGTAGATGCGGCAGCAGCCATTTTCCCTAGGGATGCGGGAGGAGCTGTGAATAAGGTGAGGCAAATGGGGCGAAGCCATCTAGCACCGTCAGGCACAACAGTACCCCCCTTCAAAGGGCATCCTCAGGGCTTCCTACCTGGTCTTGGTTTCTGAGGATGCATCTTATGGAAATCTTATAGCATCTCATTATCCAGTATATTAGCCAAAGGTGTCCAAGAATTTTCTTCAGGTCCATAACCTTCCCATGACCGGAGGTATTCCCATACTCTGCCTCTTTTTCTTACGTCAAGGACAGCATCTACCTTGTACTCGATGTCTTCCTCTGCATCTATTGGTGAAGATTCAGGTGTCTTGTTAGAGAACGTAGGTACGAATGAACTGCTTGAGTGTCCTGTTCATCCTCTCTGATTGTCCGTTAGATTGAGGATGGTATGCTGAGGTGAAGTCGAGAGAAATGTCAAACGTCTTGCATAATGCCTTCCAGAATTTAGCTGTGAATTGGACTCGGCGATCAGAGACTATGTGCTTAGGCATGCCGTGTAGGTGTAAGATGTGCGTGATGAAGAGCTTGGCAAGCTCCATAGTGTAGGTAAACCAGGTAGAGCCACAAAGTGAGCCATCTTAGAGAACTGATCTATAGTTACCCAAATTGTGTTGTTTTCTCCTGAGAGAGGTAAGTCCACCACAAAGTCTGTAGCGATGTGTGTCCATGGCTCGTCTGGTACTGGTAAGGGTTGGAATAGCCCCAAGGGTGACCGGGTGGCATCTTCTGTCTGGCACAATTTGTGCAGGAAGCAAAATAGGAGAATGTGTCTTCCTTCATGATGGGCCACCAGTAAAACGTTTGCAGCTCAGAGTTCTGCGTTGACCAGGGTGTCCAGCCAGTTTGGAGTCGTGAGCCCATGCTAACAGCTTTTTTCTGAGGTTCTTGGGTTTGATGGTTTTTCCTGCAGGTACTGAGTGAGTAGCTGCCAAAATAACTATTTTCAGGTCGATGATGTGTTGTGGTTCCTCTGGAATATCCTCAGAGAGGAATGAGTGAGATAAGGTATCTGCTCTGATGTTTTTATCTCCAGTGCGGTATTTCAGCACAAAGTCGAATCTGTTGAAAAACAGAGACCATCTCGCTTGCCTGTGGTTTAGGCACTGTGCGTGGTGGAGGTACTCTAAATTCTTATGGTCTGTAAAGACTGTGACTTGATGTTGCGCTCCTTCGAGCCAAGGGCGCCACTCCTCGAATGCCATCTTTATTGCTAGGAGCTCTTTATCTCTTATGCTTGTAATTTTTCTCTGCTGGAGGGAAGCGACGAGAGAAGAATGAGCATGAATGTAATGCCTTGGAATCACCGGCTTGGCTTAGCAAGGCCCCTACGTCGACGTCTGAGGCATCAACCTCAATGATGAAGGGCTTAGTGGGGTCTGGGTGTCGGAGACGTGGCTTGCTCGAGAAGACATCTTTTAGTTTTTGAAATGCAGCTATGGCCTCCGTGGACCAATTAGCAACATTGGCACCTTTCTTCATCGCTGTAAGTGGAACAGTGAGCAAGAAGTTGTTCTTGATGAAAGACCTGTAATAGTTGGTGAAATCTAAGAACATCTGACAGCCTTCAGACCAGTGGGCTGTGCCCAATTCTTTATGCTCTCCAACTTCTGTGGATCCAATTGGAAGCTTTGGTGGGAAACAATACAGCCCAAGAAGGGCACTGATTCCTTGTGGAATTCGGATTTAGACAACTTAGTGTAAAGTTGATTCTCACAGAGTCTTTGCAGGACTCTTTTGACATCCTCCAGATGAGTGGTCATGTCCTGTGAGAATATCAAGATGTCATCTAAGTAAATGATGACACATTTGTAGAGGAGATCCCTGAAGATGTCATTCATTAAATTTTGAAAGACAGCTGGGGCTTTGCAAAGGCCAAAGGGCATCACTAAATATTCAAAGTGACTGTCCCGGGTGTTGAAGGCCATCTTCCATTCATCGTCTGAGCGAATGCGAAGTAAATTGTAGGCTCCTTTAAGATCAAGCTTGGAGAAGATCTTGGCTCCTTGAAGTCGGTCAAATAGCTCTGAAATGAGAGGTAGCGGGTAACGATCTTTCACAGTTATGTCGTTGAGACCTCTGTAATCAATACACGGACGTAGTGTTCCATCCTTCTTCCCCACAAAGAAGAAGCCTGTGCCAGCAGGAAACTTGGAGGGTCTTATGAAGCCTTTTTGAAGGTTTTCCAGAATATATTCGGACATGGCTTTATTCTCTGCCACAGAGAGAGGGTACACCTGTCCCTTGGGTTGTTCAGTGTTCGGCTTCAGATTAATAGTGCAGTCATAGGATCTGTGGGGCGGTACTACGTCTACAGCTTCTTTAGAAAAAACATCTTGGAACGATGCATATTGAGGTGGCAACCCCGGCATCACTGGGGTAGTTGGCATGCAGGGTATAGGAGCGACCTCCATCAAGCATCTACCATGACAGTTGAATTGAGGCATATGCTGCTGCAGCCACGGTAGCCCCAGTACTATAGGGTGCATAGCCTTCTCTAAAACAAAGAAGGAGAGTTTCAGAATGGAGAGCACCAGTTCGCAGACATACTGGTTCGGTGAGCAGCAAGCTCATCCTTCAAACGAGAGTTCGGTCCTTCAAAGAAGAGGGTCCTCAGGCATTTAGGGTCCCAGTGTAATTCAGACGCCAGTGTCTTGAATTCGATAGCAAAGTCAGCAAAGTCAGCTGAAGGTTTATTACCTTGCTTCAGGTGAACCAAAGAAGATCCTGCAGTGGTATACCGGGCAGGATCATCAAAAACAGATTTGAATAGCTTGAGGAATCCTTCAATATCATGTACAATAGGATCTTCGCATTCCCACAGTGAAGAGGCCCATGTTGGGACTTATTAGAAAGGGAATGGTGAATAAAACGGAAAATGTCATAATGCCTCTGTATCGCTCCATGGTGAGACCGCACCTTGAATACTGTGTACAATTCTGGTTGCCGCATCTCAAAAAAGATATAATTGTGATGGAGAAGGTACAGAGAAGGGCTACCAAAATGATAAGGGGAATGGAACAACTCACCTATGAGGAAAGACTAAAGAGGTTAGGACTTTTCAGCTTGGAGAAGAGACGGCTGAGGGGGGATATGATAGAGATGTTTAAAATCATGAGGGGTCTGGAACGGGTAGATGTGAATCGGTTATTTACTCTTTCGGATACTAGAAAGACTAGGGGGCACTCCATGAAGTTAGCATTGGGCACATTTAAAACTAATCGGAGAAACTTCTTTTTTACTCAACACACAATTAAACTCTGGAATTTGTTGCCAGAGGATGTGGTTAGTGCAGTTAGTAAAGCTGTGTTTAAAAAAGGATTGGATAAGTTCTTGGTGGAGAAGTCCATTACCTGCTATTAAGTTCACTTAGAGAATAGCCACTGCCATTAGCAATGGTAACAAAAATAGACTTAGTTTTTGGGTACTTGCCAGGTTCTTATGGCCTGGATTGGCCACTGTTGGAAACAGGATACTGGGCTTGATGAATCCTTGGTCTGACCCAGTTTGGCATTTTCTTATGTTCTTATGTTCTTAAGTCAATGCTCTTCCATCCAGATAAGACAAGATATAGGTGGTCTTGGCATAAGCTGTGGGGAAATGACTAGGTTGCAGGGAAAAGTGCATGCAACACTGATTAAGAAAACCTCTGCATCTCCAAACTTCCCCCGAGAAGCGTGTAGGAGCAGATAGAGGTACAATAGTCTTGACTGTCACTTCTGGCGGTGAAGCTTCTTTACCTGTGGTGATGGGTAAATTCATCTGTGTGTGCAGTAAGTTGAATGCCGTAGTCAAACTCTCCAGCGCACTCTGATGTTCGGAGATTCGCTGGGCCAGGCCTGGAATGACCTGCAATGCGGTGAGCAATCTGTTATGGTTAAGCAGTGTTTGGGTGGATTCTCGGGTACTGTGGCAGATAACCACACCCACAGGGAGGAGGCCCATGAGGCGCCACAGTACTGGGCTAAACGCAAGATGCACAAACACAGAATAGTTCGTTATTAGACAGCTTGAAGTATACCACCAGAGGTGGCAGTAGTGAGGTAGTCTGGATGTAGCAGTCTCAGGACCCTCAGCAGAGAGGACCCTTCTCACCCCGTAGATAAAGGGGAATTCTGGTGTAGGTCTTCCAGTCAGGCAGTACTGAGGATGAGATAGACTGAGAGTTAGATTACTCACTAGATGGTTGCCGTAGGTATGCGATTCCACCAGGTTGAAGAAGATGGTACAGGCACCAAGGCAGGGAGAGAAGGCCCTCGAGGAGCGAGTACCTGATCCCTGTAAGGCACCTGAAATAAAGCAGAGGGCCCCCGAGGAGTGGGTACTAAGGTTAGCAATTACCCCGAAGGGCAGAGAGAGAGCTTCCAGTGGCAGCACGGAAGCGGCAGAGTAGCTTACACCGGCTGAGACCAAGTCCTTGCTAACTCAATGAGCTAGCAACATAATACAGGCTATATATCCGGATGGCGTGACATCAGTAGAGGGGAATGACCCCGAGGTTCGCACCATTGCTGGAATAAAGACGTGGGTGGTGTGTGCAGGCGCACCCTAGTAGGCCCTTGGGAGGAGCATGGCGGAAGGCAGCACCATAACCGTTCTGGGGATGCCGAGAGGTCAGCTTGTAGACAAGGCGGCAGCCATTTTCCCTAGGGATGCGGGAGGAGCCGTGAAAAAAGGTGAGGCAAACGGTAGGGGAGTGCATTCATTTTCGCCGTATTGGCGATCCGCAACGTATATTGCACTATTCGTAGTATTCATGGGGAAGCGAAACGTATCGCGATTCCCCACGAATACACGAATCTTCGCCGAATTATACGACCATCTAAATAAAAATTTAAACAAACCCCCCACCCTCCTCTACCCCCCCCCCCCCCCCAAGACTTACCAAAACTCCCTGGTGGTCCAGCGGGGGGTCCAGGAGCCACCCCCTGGACTCACACCCTGTGACATTGTGATGGCAAAGGCGATCGGCACCATTTTGAATACTGGCAGCAGATCGCCTTTGCCCTCACTATGTCACAGGGGCCGACTGTCGGTACCTGTGACATAGTGAGGGCAAAGGCGATTGGCGCCATTTTGAGTACTGGCATCGGACGGACGGCATGCAGGAGGTTGCTCTCGGATCCCCGCTGGACTTTTAGCAAGTCTTGTGGGGGTCAGGAAGCTCCCCCAAGCTGGCCAAAATTCCATGGGGGTCCAACAGGGGTCCCGGAGCGACCTCCTGCACTCCGGCCGTCCGATGCCAGTCCTCAAAATGGCACCAATAGCCTTTGCCCATACTATGTCACAGGGGCTACCGGTGCCATTGGTCAGCCCCTGTCACATGGTAGGAGCACAAGATGGCGCAGATGACCATGTGATGACCAACCAACTTCCATTAGACCTTCAGTTACCACTCAAATTATACACTTCTGCAAGACCCATCAGATCGGCACTCAAAGGAACCCTTCAAGCTTCCCCAACTAAATCCACTCGACTAACCTCCACGAAAGAACGGGCACTTTCAACAGCCGGCCCCTTCATCTGGAACAACCTGCCGACTGATCTAAGACTAGAACCCTGCCTGACAACCTTCCGGAAAAAACTCAAGACTTGGCTGTTTGCCCAAGCCTTCCCTCAAGCATAACATCGCAACAGTGCTTTGATTTAGTTCAACTGACTAAATGAACAAATTCAGTAATTGCTAATTCTTCCATGTTCATTCTCCAGTTTTTTTTGCTCTGTCCTTTATTTTCCTGGCTACTCTAGCCTCCAAGTTCATTCTCCCTGTTATTTGTAACTGCGCTTCGGCCTTCTTGTTATACGGTTTTTTTACTAATTTAACCCCTAAGTTTGATGTAAACCGGCCTGATATGACACCTGTCATGAAGTTCGGTATAGAAAAATGTTAAATAAATAAATAAATAATGTGACAGGGGCTGACCAATGGCACCGGTAGCACCCTGTGACAAAGGCTATCGGCGCCATGATGAAACCGGCACCGAGGGTGTGAGAGTGCAGGGAATGGCTCTCGGACCCCCCCCCCCGCTGGACCACCAGGGAGATTTGGTAAGTCTTGGGGGGGGGGGTCAGGAGGGTGGGGGGATGTAGTTAATTTTAATTTTAGCTGGGACACAAATAGAAATCACCATATTAACGCATCAGGGCGCCATACGGCCGAATGCAACGTATCTGCTCCCTGACGAATCCGAATCATGAATGCAATGTATGGCGTCCCTCTGCACAACCCTAGCAAATGGGGTGAAGCCGTCTAGCACCGATGGATGCAACAAAGTCTCAATCTTTCTTTCCTGCCTTTGACAGTAAAATTCAACAGATACAAGATGACTTGGGCCTATTATTACTCAAGCTCATAGAGAAAGGGGATGAAAATAATGATACTTAGATTGTCAACTAGGGAAGTGCATTCATTGGAAAAGAAATTGGAATTGACAACTACCAAGGAAGTCTCACCCACTTTACAGCATTCAGGAATCTTCCCCCTCCCTACCACAAAAGATTCACAAACCCAGAAACGAAATGTTTACAGTTGGCTCAGGTAGGATAAGACCATTCTTCACAATAGTGCTGCCCAGATGTTCTCTTCCACTTGCACAGAGCATCCAGAAACCCAAGAATAAATGAATTACTGTGGGTTCTGGTAGGATAAGACCTGTGATGCAGCAACACCCACTCTCTCAAGTGACACAAGTACAAAATTAATTCTCTGTATTGGAAAATGAAGAAGCTCTAGTATTGGAGACTAATATGGGATCAGAAAGGAAGGAAGAAATCCAAGGCACACAGAAACTCCATAACACAACCAAAAATCATAAGAAGAAGTTCATTGTGCTGGGAGACTCAGTCATCAGAGGTACTAATTTGGGAACATTTATTGCGGGTAAGAAAAGACTCTGAAGTTGATCTTCTCATCCATCTTGGAACCAATGGCCATGCTAGAAACCACATCCAAGCCACACAGAGAGATTTCCAAACTCTGGGTAAGCAGATTAGGTACATTGTGAAGAGTATTGCCTTTTAATAACTGTTATCTGTTCATAGAAAGGGGAAGGATAGGCTAAACCATAAAAATTATTTCAATGCATGGCTCAAAACCTGGTGTAAGGAAGAACGTTTTGGATATATTGGAGGCTGGAGCCATGTATGGAACAGTAAGAGGCTCTATGTCAAAGATAGCTTACATCTGTCTGTGGCAGGAAAAAAGATCTTAAGTGAAAAATTAAAATCATATACCATAAGGCATTTAAACTAGAGGACAGGGGTGGCAAAAGAAAATTGAAATGTCATCCCCAACTTTTCCAAGAAGTGGGTGAAGAAGGTAACAAAAATCAGATAAATAGGGCAAAAAAGATGTCCAAGGAGAGAAGCTGGAAAGCTATGAGTACAAATGCCCATAGTATGAGCAATAAAATCCCAGACCTGCAGGCTCTAATGGTGGAAGCAGATTTGGATATTGTTACTGTTACAGAGACATGGTTCACTGAGTCTCATGTTTAGGATACGGCCATCCCTGGCTAAAACTTGTTTAGGAAGGACAGGGAGTACAGAAAAGGTGGAGGAGTAGCTCTTTATGTCAGAAACAATATCCAAGTAACTGAAATGCAATGGACATTGGGTAGGGAAGAAGCATTATGGGCAGTCCTAAAAAAAGAGAATGGTGCTTCCATTTACATTGCTGTGGTCTAAAGGCTTCCGACTCAAACAGAAGAACTGGACAGAGATCTGGTTGAAGACATCCAAAAGGTGGGAAAGATGGGAGAAGTGTTGTTAGTTGGAGATTTTAATTTGCTGGATGTGGATTGGAGCATTCCATCTGTGGAATCTACAAGAAATAGAGAGATAGTTGATGCTTTTCAAGGGGCTCTATTCAAACAAATGGTAATGGAAACCACAAGGGAGAGTGTGATACTTGACCTGGTGCTCTCAAATGGGGATAGTGTCTTGAATGTCTGAGTAGGTACCCACCTAAGCACCAGTGACCATCAGACTGTATGGTTTGATATTGCAAATAGGATACAGAGAAGACGCATTAACACTCGAGTTTTGAATTTCACAAACACAGATTTTGTCAAAATGGGAATGTTCTAGATGAAGAACTGGAAGCCTGGAGAAAATGGATGAAATGGAATTACAGTGGGCCAAATTGAAAGGAGGTATTATGTTAGAAAAGTAAATAAAAGTATGAGGAAAAATAAATTGATCTGGTTCTAAAAGGAAGTGGCTGAAAAAAATAAAGGCAAAAAGAGCAGTGTTCATGAAGTATAAAAGATTCCAAAAAGAGGAACACAGGGAAGAATACCTGGTGAAACCGAGGGACATGAAGAAAGAAATTGGGAAAGCAAGAGTTCAAGTGGTGACAAAACATATTTCAGTTATATCAGAGAAAGAAGGAAGGTCCGTAGTAGTATAGGGAAATTGATAGGTGACAAGGAACAATATATGGATTGAAATGAAAAAATGGCAGAAATATTAAACAAATACTTCAGTTTGGTGTTCACTAAACTGAAGAAGAACTGTTGCTCATAGACAAGATTGTAGATGGGAATAGGGCAGATGAAACTCCATTTATGGAACAGAATGTTTAGGAAGAGCTAGGCAAACTGAAAGTTGATAAGGCCATGGGGTCAGATGAGATACATCCCAGGATACTGAAGGAGCTCAGAGATGTGCTAGTGGTCTAATGAAGGACCTTTTTAATAGATCCCTGGAAACAGGAGTGGTTCCATGGGATTGGAGAAGAGTGGTGGTAGTCTCACTTCAGAAGAGTGGTAGCAGAGAGGAGGCTGGAAACCACAGGCTGGTTAGCCTCACATCAGTGGTGGGAAAATTAATGGAAATGCTGCTGAAGAAAAGGATAATGAACTATCTAAAATCTGGTGGGTTGCTGGACCCAAGGCAGCATGGATTCACCAGGGGGATGTCCTGTCAGACAAATCTGATTTTTTTGATTGGGTGACTAGAAAATTGGATCTAGGAAGAGCGCTTGACGTGATCTACTTGGATTTCAGCAAAGCTTTTGATATGGTCCCTCATAGGAGGCTTGAAAATAAAATGAGAAGCTTGGGAGTGAGTGCCAAAGTGGTGGAATGGATTATGAACTGGTTGACCGATATGAGACAGCGTGTAATGGTAAATTGAACCTACCCTGAAGAAAGAGCCGTATTAAGTGGAGAGACACAGAGATCGGTGTTGGGACCAGTTCTGTTCAATATCTTTGTGAGCAACATTGTGGAAATGACAGAAGGTAAATTATTTCTATTTGCGGATGATACTAAGATATGCAACAGATAAAACCCACCTGAAGGAGTAGAGAGAATGAAAAGAGATTTAAGAAAGATGGAAGAGTGGTCAAAGATTTGGCAGCTGGGATTCAATGCCAAGAAGTGCAGAGTCATGTATCTGGGATGCAGTAATCCAAAAGAGTTGTATGTGATAGGGGGTGAAAGACTGATGTTCACGACCAAGAGAGGGATCTTGGGGTGATAGTATCTGGGGATATGAAGATGGCAAAGCAATGTGACAAGGTGATAACTAAAACCAGAAGAATGCTGGGCTGCATAGAGAGAGGAATAACCAGTAAGAAAAAGGAGGTGATGATGCCCATGTACAGATCCTTGGTGAGGCAATATCTGGCATATTGTGTTCAGTTCTGCAGCCCGTATCTCAAAAAGGATAGAGACAGGATGGAGCCGGTCCAGAAAAGGGCAATAAAAATGGTTGTGGGACTGTATTGGGAAACCTATGAGGAATAGGCTGAAGGATCTGAATATGTATACCCTGGAAGAGAGGAGATGAAGGGAAGATATGATATAGACCTTTAGATACCTAAAAAGTTTCAATGATGTATGGAGTTTGAACCTTTTCCATTGGAATGAAAACAATAGAACTAGTGGTCACGAAATAAATCTTCCTGGGGAGATGACTCAGAACCAAAGTCAAGAAATATTTCTTCAAGGAGAGGGTGGTGGAGGCCTGGAATGCACTTCCGGAGGAGGTGGTGAAGAAGAAAATAGTCAAAGCGGCATGGGATAAACACTGTGGATCTCTAAAGGCTAGAAGACAAAAATAAGATAAGCATGCAGGGGGGATAACTTGCTGGTACGGTGGTTACTACCCTTAGCAGAAGGCATGGAGATTACTAACCTTAACCAATATACTTTGATGCTTTTAATGCAACTACAACATTGTTCCCCACTTAAACAGCAGGGGGAAAAGAAGATTTTCATTCAGACGACAGAGGGCCCTGACTTCCATGGTCTGGGATACTGTTATGCAGTCATAAAGGAAAAAGCAGAGGACTACTTATGTGGTCAAATCCTAAAGGAGTCCTGGTGCGGCGGTTATTACTCTTAACCAAATAAACCTTGATACTTTGGATGTAACTCCAACATTGCTCTCTGCTTCAGCAGCAGAGGAAAAGCGGAATTGGATTTAGACAGCAACTATCGAGGGCCCTGACTTTTATGGTCTGTGGAACTGATGAGCATGGGGGTAACTAGCACAGTGCAGCGATTACTACCCTTAATAGAAATATGGATTACTACCCTTATCCAATAAGCTTTGATGCTTTTGATGCAACTGCAACATTGTTCTCTGCTTCAAAAGAGGAGGTTGGGGTCCAAAAGGAAAGATAAATTTGGATTCAGGGACACCCAACACAAGTTTTGATTATTGATGCTCAGACATTAAGAAAAAACTCAGGACTGCTTCTACAGCCAAGTCCATAAGCAAAGCACGTCAAGCAAAACTGACTGATACATAGGGGTAACCTGCATAGCACAACAGATACTGCCATGGGAAGCTTGCTGGGCAGACTGGATGGACCATCTGTCCTTTTCTGCCGTCATTTCTATGTTTCTATATTAGTTATTCAAAGCAAAATAATAGAAAATAGGATGAAATTTCTTTTGTTTGCACATTTTGCTTTGAAAAAAATAAAGTCACCTGTTGGGATTAGGCCCAGGCCCGAGGCCAGGGGCTCACCAAGAGATAGGCTGAGGCCCATAGCAGGGGCCATGGCATAACGCTGAGTGCAGAAAAAACATGAAGGTATACATAATAGGATTCCAGCAAAGGAAATATACAATAATATAAATGAATCTGTTTTTAATAAATTTTAATTAACATTTTTTGTAAATATTTTACAATAGACAATATACACACTAAATGTGAAAATACAAAACACAACTTAATAAAATAATAATCAATTTCGTGATATAACACACCAAATATAATGCAACTACTAGCACGATCTAAAATCTGCATGTAACACAAAATACACTTTCATTCTACTAATCCCATTCTCACCACTTCAACACAAACTTTTACATCTATATATTCAGGAAATAAATTCCTTCCATTATGTAAATATCATATCTATTGTAAATCAGGTCATTTTTCTATCAGATGAGCTGACTAAATCAACCCCATCCCTACAAACTCTGGATCCACGCTGTTTCGCCTGAGTAAGGCTTCTTCAGGGGATGTTTAAACCTTGTTGCATACTATGGTGCTGTGATAATTTTTCATAAAATACCGGTTATCAACAAGCATCCATTTTCATTCTACTTAATCACCTTTTAAGTATTCTCAATAATATCACTAAATATCTATAAAAAACATATATTTAGAGAAACCACCATGTCACAAAGCCTCTAAATACAAATATTCTAAATCTCCAAATATAATATATCTATATTGCCTTCTCAACAGGTTCAAAATTACTCATATGGAATGAAGTCTCCTCTCAATACATATTGTATATAATCCTGAGTGTGACACTGATGCCTCTGCTTAGGCTTATGCCCAAGACCAAGGTCTCACATAGGCATAGGCCCAGGCCCAATGCAAGGGTCACTGCCTATGTCCAGGTTTCAAAGCTGGGGTCTCAGCCTAGTCCCGTGCCTGATGCCGGGGGCCTCAGCTGAGACCCGAGCTACGGCCCAAATCAGGAAAAGATTTGCTGGGGTCGGGAAACTTGCCAGCATTCATTTACCATGACATCATGGTTCCAACACTACAGCCTAGTCCTAACACCTAGGCCCAGAAACAATACCAACATGATGCCTCAGACTAGGCCATGGTCCAGGCCCAGATACCTACACCTTGGTCCAGGCCCAGACCTGACACAGGAGCCCAGCTTAGATGCCAGCTCCAATGCCGGGGCCTTGGCCTAGGCCAAGTCCCAGGCT
Source organism: Rhinatrema bivittatum (assembly GCF_901001135.1). NCBI lineage: Eukaryota > Metazoa > Chordata > Amphibia > Gymnophiona > Rhinatrematidae > Rhinatrema > Rhinatrema bivittatum. The sequence continues at coordinate 597,755,179 of NC_042615.1, forward strand.
TAGGCCCGATGTATGAGGACATGCTGGAATAACTACCTCCTCAGTGGAGTAAATTCGTTCTCGGCAGAGGGCACAATTTTGTTGTACAGCAGTTTAAATGATCTACCACACATCAAAATGGCACTCTCCACTAAGGAGAAAGATGCTGGAGTTAAGTTACTCCAGTGCATCCTCAAGCAGATGTTGTCATTTTAAGAAGACAGAAGAAAGACAAGGAGCTCCATGACCTGGTCTCTGGGTTTCAGGCCTAGGCCTGGGCCAAGGGTTAGGCGACAGGACCCAGCCTCTGAATTTGAGCCTGTACCTGGGCTGAGGCCCCAGAGTCAGGACTGGGCCTCCAGGCTGGGCCCCCGCATTGAGTCTGGGCCTAGGTCTTGACCTTTGCTGAACCCTTGGCATAGGGACCAGTCATTCAGGCTAGGTCCTGGCAGTGGGCCTGGTCTTAGGCTGAGGCTGAGTCCCTGGCATCTAGCCTAGGTTCCAGTATAAGGCCTAGGTCTTGGCGTTCTGATCAGGCCTCCAAGCTGGACCTTAGCATGGTCCCTAGGTGGTGGTGGTCATGCCCTCCCAGGTTCTAGGCCTATGCAATGCTGAGGCTTCATCTTGGGCCTAGGCATCATCATCTCACCCCCACCCCCCGGACCAGGTAAGTGGGAGCCAAGGAGGATCCTTATGCCAGCATTTTTTTCCGGGTGGGAGGAATGGGCTTTAGGGCTTTGGGGGTTTTTTTTAATGTTTATTTTGTTTTTGTAAACTTAAGAAAATGAAATAAGCATTAAATGAAACTAAATTTGTGGGAAAGAAACCCCCAATAATGAAATAAAAAATACAAATAACTTGTTTTCCAAGCACATACCTATTGCTAACTATAATCACATTTTCTCTATAAGTACATTTTATGTTTTAATCTTTTTATTGCTTTAAACATTACAAAGTATAATACAATATTTCATTCACCTGATAGTGAGTTAACTCTTCACACCACCAGGCTATTTAGAGAGTTGGGATTTGAAAGGGTTTAGTTTAATATATTTTTAGTCAGCTAGCTTTTGGTTTTAATGTATTTTAGTCATGTACCATGTTTTGTTTTTAGTATATATGTGTTTGAAGGTTGCTACTGCAACTTCAATCAATGTAAACCGCCTTGAAATGAACTTGAAAGCCGGTATATAAGATTGAATGAATATACACAAATACCATTACCTCTACAGCATTATACCTCTCCCAGTCGTCCACCCCCCCCCCCCCCCAAGCAATAATGTTCAAAGAAAATAGGAAGTGTCCATTAAATTGAATTAAAATTATGCAGAACATTACCACTCATATGAATTATATAGGCATATTATTTAAGATTAGACTTATAGCTCGAAGCAATAAAGATTGTATATAGGAATCCTATCTTCAAAAAGTCATGGTGTCTCCTTCCCCAGTCCTTTTTGTCAACATATTTTTCCATAACACACATATGATGTACCATATTTTGTAACTGCACCAAGCTGGGCACTTCTGGAACTAGCCATCTTTGCAATATACATTTATTTGCAAATAATAAAACTTTCCATTCCGATAGTTTGGTATAACTTGTATTGAAAGCATAGTCATGCACTTCATCAAATAAGAAGACTTGGGCACCCAAAGGAAGACCTACTCCTGTTATCAGAAAAAGATCATATTGTACTTTCCCCCAGAAGCTCTGTATATAAGGGTAGATCCAAAACTGGTTTTCCAATGTACCTATGTCCCCTTCCGTCTTTATGCATACATTGGAATCTGAAATGTGAAATCTCTATGCTTGTTTTTGAGAAATACAAAACCACCATAGAAATTTAAATTGATATTCCTATAGGTTTATGCTGGTGGTGAGAACTCAAATATTTAAGAAACTTACCCTTAGATTAATCAAAATGCCAGTTTTACATATAGAGTGAGACATATGAACAGCACACTACACCTCGGTGAAGATTTGACATCATTTGGAGTGAGGAAAGTCTCACAAAGATGAGATTTCTACTATGTTATCTCGTCCTAGCTTGATGATCTCTATAATCAGAGTACTATCAAGTTAGGGTGAGATAACATAGTACAAAATTTCAACTTTGTGAGACTTCCCCCCCCCCCCCCCCTTCCCATGGCTAAAATGCAATTCTAAAAAATTTATCATGAAATGCGCTATGGCTATTTTGTGTATATTGCACAGCCTATCACCTGGAAAAAAAGTGTAGTTATAATAGCATAGTTATTTGCTGATGCCTTCACTGATTCATCCAGTCTATCTCCAGACTTTCTAGTACTTCACCCTGAACTCCCTCCAGACCCCCCCACTCAAAAATATCAGATAACAGACAAGTCCAATTTTATTTTCCAAATCCATTAGGTTTAAAATTATGTGAATAATTTGGCTAATAAATTCACATAAATCTCTTAATGGATTGGGATTGGAAGATTCCATTTTAGATAATAAAATAATATTTCAAATAATTAGAGGTATTATATGATATGATATATATTGATATTTTATTAAATGAAATTTTTGTATGATCTAGTTTTCTATGTCATGTTTTGATTTATGATGGAAAGGTTGAATATATAAATAAAAACTTACCTTGAAAAGTCTGTATGCTAATGCCAGAAGTTAATAAAGTAAGATGGGAGAATTATAACGTATACCACTGAATAAAGAGGTAGGTATAATTGGTAGAGGTGTACAAAATAAAAATTGTTGTTACGTTTCCCCCGTTGTTTCAGGAATGGGCCATTCAGGTCCACCCCAGATCATTATTTTTATTTTCACTTCATTTTTGAAAAAAAAACAACAACAAAAAACGCTCACAGGACCCACCCCAACCCTTCCCCTTTATTAAGATATTTATCCCGATCAGCTGGTCCACTTGGGTCCACCCTCCCGAACCCTCCCGAACCCCCTAGGACTCATCAGAATGTCCCTGGTGGTCTAGTGGGAGCCCAGGAATGACCATCCATTCTCAGGCCAGGCAGCTGCCATTATTCAAAATGGCATGTGCTACCCTTTGCCCCATCGTGTGATAGAGGCTACCAGTTCAATTGGGTAGTCCTTGTCACATGATAGGGCCAATGTGATAGGGAGCAACTAAAATGGGGAACCATTATAGACCTAATTCTTAATAGAACACAGGATTTGGTATGAGAGGTATCAGTAGTAGGACAGCTCAGCAGCAATGATCATAATGCAATCAAATTTTACTCAATGAGTGGATGCAGAACATTAAGTAAATCTACTGCTCTAGCATTTAATTTTCAAAAGGGACACTGATAAAATGAGGAAAACTTTGGAAAAACTAAAAGGTGCAGCTATAAAGGTTAAGAGTTTACATCAGGTGTAGACATTGTTTAGAAAAATAGCATTTGGTATCTCAGACTACATGTATTTCATGCATTAGAAAAGGTGGAAGGAAGGGCAAATGACTGCTGGCATTGTTAAAAGGTGAGGTGAAAGAGGCTATTTTAGTCATCACAACATCTTTCAAAAATTGAAAAAAAAGGATTCCACTGAAAAAAATAGGAAAGAGCATAAGCATTGGCAACTTAGATATAAAATATTGATAAGGCAGGAAAAAAAGAAAATTTGAAAAGAAGCTGGCAGTAGAGACAAAAACTGACTATAAAAACTTTGTAAAATATATCCAAAGCAGGAAACCTGTGAGAGAGTAATTTAGGGGGTCATTTTCTATCCTTTTCGCATGCGATAGCTAGATAGGGGCGGAGTCGAGGCTGCATCGGGACCAGAAGAGGAAGAGTTGGGGCGGTGTCAGGGTGGACGCCGCAGAAACTTTGCTGGCAGCGATAAGGTAAGACCTGTTATCGCCACCAGTAGTGCGCCCAATAGCCCACCTTTCATGTTGGGACTATTGGGTGCGAAAGCCGGCAGCGATAACACCGCAGTGGTGCGATCGCTGCCGGTTTTCGCAGGCCCGCTCCCCGCTTCACCCCTCGTTACCGCGCGATTCAGAAAACTTTGCGAAGATAGAAAATCCAGGATTGTTAGATGATTGAAGGGTTAAAGGGGCACTCAGAAAAGACAAAGCCATAACAAAAAGTCTAACCGGGTCATTCATCAAAATGTGTTATGGCTTTAATGCATGTGTTAACACCATAATGCATGCGATAATAGCACTAGCGCACGGCGCAAATACAAAGTTTTGGAAGGGGTGGGATCAGGAAGGGGTTTGGGTGGATTTTAGGAAATTGAGGGGCAATACTGCACTTGTTCACTGAGTAAAGTTTCAAATTGGTTATCCATGGAAACTTTGCATATAAGCGCACAAGAAGTAAGCACGTATTTTGGATTCAAATGCACATTTACTGGTGCAAAAAAGGGGCTGTCTAGGGGTGTTCTGGTGTGAGGTCATGCAGAAGTTGCATTAAGAGATTTATGTGAGTTTATTAGCCAAATTATTAACATAATTTTAAACCTAATTGATCTGGAAAATAAAATTGGACTTGTCTGTTATCTGATATTTTTGAGTGGCAGGTCTAGGGGGAGGAGTTCAGGGTGAAGTACTAGAAAGTCTGGAGATAGACTGGATGAATTAGTGATGGCATCAGCAAATAACTATGCTATTGCACAGTTTTAATGATCAAAATAACTACACCTTTTTTTTCCAGGTGATAGGCTGTACAATAAACACAAAATAACCATAACGCAACTCACGATAAATTTTTTAGAATTGCATTTTGGCCATGGGAAGGGGGGGGGGGGGTGGGGGGAGAGAAATCTCAAAAAGTTGAAATGTTGTACTATGTTATCTCACCCTAACTTGATAGTACCCTGATTATAGAGTCCATCAAGCTAGGGCGAGAGAACAACTTTGTGAGACTTTCTTCACTCCAAATGATGTCAAATCTTCACCTAGGGGTACTATACTGTTCATACATCTCACCCTACATGAGAAACTGGCCCCTAAACCCTAAACCACCATCAGCACTCACCTCGACCTAGTAGATGGCTCTTCTATAGAGATATAAATACTACCTTGTAGATAGTCTCTTTCGCTTGCTTTCTCTCTCTCTCTCTCCTTCTCTCTTTCTCTCTCTCATGTGAAAATAGGAATTATTGTTGGGTGTGATAACTTTACTGTACCATGTAATACTACTGATGTGAAGTGGTGCAGTACTTCTAAAATTTCCCTATACTCACCCCTTTTTCTTATCAATGCATTTCTAACGCATTTTAATGAATCTAGGGGTTAATTATTTCTTTGGTTCAATGTATCCTGAAGAGGATGTTGGGAGATACCCGTGCTGGAAATGGTATTTAACGGTGATGGTTCAAAAGAACTGAAACAAATCACAATGAACCTGGATGACATAATAGGGAATATTGACAAATTAAAGAGTAGCAAATTATCCCAGAGTTTTGAAAGAACTAAAAAAATTAGCAGCAATTTGTAATCTATCATTAAAATTGTACCAGAAGTTTGGAGGGTGGCCTATGTGATGCTGACCTTTAAAAAGGGCTCCAGGGAAGATCCGGGAAACTATAGACCCGTGAGCCTGACTTCAGTGCCAGGAGAAATTGTAGAAACTATTCTAAAGAACAAAATCACAGATCATATGGAAAGACATGGTTTTATTAGGACACAGCCAGCACAGATATACACAAGGGAAGTCTTGCCTCACCAATATGTAACATTTTTTTGAAGCTGTTAATAAGCATGTGGATAATGGTGAACCAGTGAACATAGTGTATTTGGATTTTCAGAAGACATTTGACAAAGTTCTTCAAGAGATACTCCTGAGAAAAATAAAAACTCATCATTTGATAAGAGGCAATCTGGTGAAAAGATAGGAACCAGAGAGAAGAACTACATGGTAAGTTTTCTCAGTGGAAAAATGTAAACAGTACAGGGCCTCAGGGATGTGAACTGGGACCAGTCCTTTTTCAATATATTTATAAATGATATGGAAAAGGGTATGAGTAAGATGATCAAATATTCAGATGAAATAAAATTATTCCAATTTGTTAAATCACAAGCGGATTGTAAAAAATAGCAAGAGGATCTTCTGAGATTTGAAAACTAGCATCCAAATGGAATATGAAAATTAATGTGGACAAGTCAAAATGATGCACCTGGGGAAAAGTAACCCCACTATAGTTATACAATATTAGATTCCATATTAGGAGTTACCACCCAGAAAAAGGATCTTGGTGCCATTGTGGACAATACTTTGAAATTCTTGGCTCAGTGTGAGGCAGCAGTCAAAAAAGCAAATAGAATATTAGACATTATTAGGAAAGAAATGGAGAATAAAATGGAAAATGTCATAATAACTCTGTATGAGACCACACCTAGAGTACTGTATGCATGTGGGAACGAGCAGTGATTCCCACGAGCCTGGAGACAAACTAGTGTGATTCCAGCCTTTCTTAAAACAGTATACCATAAGAACATAAGAACATGCCATACTGGGTCAGGCCAAGGGTTCATCAAGCCCAGCATCCTGTTTCCAACAGTGGCCAATCCAGGCCATAAGAACCTGGCAATTACCCAAAAACTAAGTCTATTCCATGCTACTGTTACTAGTAATAGCAGTGGCTATTTTCTAAGTCAACTTAATTAATAGCAGGTAATGGACTTCTCCAAGAACTTATCCAATCCTTTTTTAAACAAGGCTATACTAATTGCACTAACCACATCCTCAGGCAGCAAATTCCAGAGTTATCTTTATGACAGCTTCACACATTTATTTATTTATTTATTTATTTATTTAACATTTTTATATACCGACCTTCATGAAAGAAATTCATATCAGATCATGCACATGCACAACAGTAGACTGTCTTCCCCTCAGAACAGTGTACTCTCTTTTCTTACAGTTCAGTACTGCTTCCCTCAGTACTCACAGTTCAGCTTTATCTCAGTTTAGTGTTTGGACACTGTTATGTTACAGGTCTCCTGGAGACCTGGATCTGGTCTGGTTATCCCCAACTGAATCCCTGCTCTTATTCCCAGTTTCTGGTAGCGTCCTCTGAGCTCCACCTGCCCCGCAGGATCCCACCCAGGTGTCTAGCCTCAGGTCCTGCATAAGTAAATAGGGGAACACTAAGGGCACTATCTCACATACCTCTCCCTTCAGCTTGGACCTGTCGAACCAAGTGTCCCCTCTCCCTCCTGAAACCCATGCAGGAGAGTCCAAGACATCCCATTCCCCTTCCTCTGACTTTCCACCAGCTATTCTTGGGAACAGGGACCTAGTGATATGCTCACCCCTATCTTTTAGGGTTACCCTCAACAGCATCATGACAACTACCCAGTGTGTGGTTCACACAGTGCACATCCACCCAGTCCTTTAACTAAGTCCTTTGCCAACAAAAAGACTGCATTACCTGGTATTGTAATAAACATCAAGGATCCTTTGCTATTTGAATACCCTCACACAAAAGCTACCAGCTGTGAGCTATCAGGGACTTCTTGGTGTTTCTAAAATTTTGTCTCTTCACCCACCTTTACCACCAATAATCCTTAAGGACCCTCTCACCAAATGCATTCTGACCTGTCATCAGACATTGTGAAGCTGGTTCAGACCTCTTAATTTCAATGGCTGTTTCACAAGACCAAAGGTCAGTAGAGTAAAAGAAGCTACAGAGAACTATTAGAAACTATTGGCCTGATACAGCTAAGACTATTGGCCTGATACAGCAAACATAGGTAAGACACAGCAAACATAGAAATTACTAACAGAGATATAGTAGGAAAAAAAGAGTGATGTTCCAGACTGAGAGAAAAACTTTATTGAATGACAAATGAGTCTAGCCTAAAATATAAATCATCCAGGATCTTAATGATTAGGTATTCATCCACATATGCCATGCTTTCCTAACTTCATGTATATAACCTTGTGTAGGTGGACTATCAGCAGACTCCATGGCAACAGGGACAGGCAGGTTCCAGTCCAGGTATTTTGGACATTGCAAACTCTAGGGACAAACACTGGACTGGATTCTAATTTCCCAAATTAGATGAATCCAAATGTTATCCCAAAATACTGGTATACCACAGGTTTAAAACAAAATATGTATGTATGACACACATATTTACACTTGTAATAACAAACATGTATATTTGCTATTTTAATTACATACACTAATAATATTTACTTGCAAATGACATGCCTCTTTACAGACACAAATACATACAGTATTATGTTTGCCATAAGAACATGCCATACTGGGTCAGACCAAGGGTCCATCAAGCCCAACATCCTGCCTCCAACAGTGGCCAATCCAGGACAAAAGAACCTGGCAAGTACCCAAAAACTAAGTCTATTCCATGTTACCATTGCTAGTAATAGCAGTGGCTATTTTCTAAGTCAACTTAATTAATAGCAGGTAATGGACTTCTCCTCCAAAAACTTATCCAATCCTTTTTTAAACACAGCTATACTAACTGCACCAACCACATTCTCTGGCAACAAATTCCAGAGTTTAATTGTGCGTTGAATAAAAAAGAACTTTCTCCGATTAGTTTTAAATGTGCCACATGCTAACTTCATGGAGTGCCCCCTAGTATTTCTATTATCCGAAAGAGTAAATAACCGATTCACATCTACCCGTTCTAGACCTCTCATGATTTTAAACACCTCTATCATATCCCCCCTCAGTCATCTCTTCTCCAAGTTGAAAAGTCTTAACCTCTTTAGTCTTTCCTCATAGGGGAGCTGTTCCATTCCCCTTATTTTGGTAGGGCTTCTCTGTACTTTCTCCATCACAATTATATCTTTTTTGAGATGTGGCGACCAGAATTGTACACAGTATTCAAGGTGCAGTCTCACCATGGAGCGATACAGAGGCATTATGACATTTTCCGTTTTATTCACCATTCCCTTTCTAATAATTCCCAACATTCTGTTTGCTTTTTTGACAGCCGCAGCACACTGAACCGACGATTTCAATGTGTTATCCACTATGACGCCTAGATCTCTTTCTTGGGTTGTAGCACCTAATATGGAACCTAACATTGTGTAACTATAGCATGGGTTATTTTTCCCTATATGCAACACCTTGCACTTATCCACATTAAATTTCATCTGCCATTTTGATGCCCAATTTTCCAGTCTTACAAGGTCTTCCTGCAATTTATCACAATCTGCTTGTGATTTAACTACTCTGAACAATTTTGTGTCATCTGCAAATTTGATTATCTCACTCATCGTATTTCTTTCCAGATCATTTATAAATATATTGAAAAGTAAGGGTCCCAAAACAGATCCCTGAGGCACTCCACTGCCCACTCCCTTCCACTGAGAAAATTGTCCATTTAATCCTACTCTCTGTTTCCTGCCTTTTAGCCAGTTTGCAATCCACGAAAGGACATCACCATCTATCCCATGACTTTTTACTTTTCCTAGAAGCCTCTCATGAGGAACTTTGTCAAACGCCTTCTGAAAATCCAAGTATACTACATCTACCATTTCACCTTTATCCACATGTTTATTAACTACTTCAAAATAGTGAAGCAGATTTGTGAGGCAAGACTTGCCTTGGGTAAAGCCATGCTGACTTTGTTCAATTAAACCATGTCTTTCTATACGTTCTGTGATTTTGATGTTTAGAATACTTTCTACTATTTTTCGTGGCACTGAAGTCAGGCTAACTGGTCTGTAGTTTCCTGGATCGCCCCTGGAGCCCTTTTTAAATATTGGGGTTACATTAGCTATCCTCCAGTCTTCAGGTACAATGGATGATTTAATGATAGGTTACAAATTTGTACTAATAGGTCTGAAATTTCATTTTTTAGTTCCTTCAGAACTCTGGGGTGTATACCATCCGGTCCAGGTGATTTACTATGCTTCAGTTTGTCAATCAGGTCTACCACATCTTCTAGGTTCACCGTGATTTGATTCAGTCCATTTGAATGATTACCCATGAAAACCTTCTCCAGTACGGATACCTCCCCAACATCCTCTTCAGTAAACACCGAAGCAAAGAAATCATTCAATCTTTCCACGATGGCCTTATCTTCTCTAAGTGCCCCTTTAACCCCTCGGGCCGTATTGCAAAATGGCGCCGGCCGTATGGCCGTACTGCCGGCGCCATTTTGCAATATTGCAATACAACCCGAGTGCAGGAGGTCGCTCCCGGACCCCCGCTGGACTTTTGGTAAGTCTTGTGGGGGTCAGGAGGCCCCCCCAAGCTGGCCAAAAGTCCGTGGGGGTCCAGCGGGGGTCCGGGAGCGATCTCCTGTGCTCGTGACGTCGGGGGACAGGAACCAAAATGGCGCCGGCGCTACCTTTGCCTTGTCATATGACAGGGCAAAGGTAGCGCCGGCGCCATTTCTATTAATGCAGCCGTGGCCCGAGAGTGGAAGATCACACCGGGACCCCCCCACTGGACCGCAGGTAATTTAAAACATTTTGGGGGGGTTCAGGAGGGTGGGGGATTTATTTTAAAGGGTCGGGGTGGGTTTTAGGGTTGTTTTAGTGTGCCAGTTTTCCCGCCCTCCCCCGATTTACGATTTAAACGATTTTTAAAAAAACAAAACCGCGACGATCAGATTCCCTCCCCCCAAAGCCAAAATCAATCGTTAAGACGATCGATCACACAATTGTTCATCTCTAATGAACACAACAAATTTTGAAACAAATTGGTATCATTTTTCAAATTTAATAAGATCAATTCAAAATGTTGATGCAAAGTTTTTCTGAAATAACATCTCTGATAACTTTCCTTCAACATCAAACTCTCCAACTCATCCCTAATAATGGCACCTATGTTTTCAGCAGCATTCTTCTGGAGAATTCCTTGGCCAAATGCCATTATCCCAAAAATCAATACCATTTTCTTTAAGCAGCTTTTGCATGGCATTGGCTTGCATACATGGTGTTAGAATCCAGTTGCCTTCCCAGACTCCTCTTCGCCGGACGTTCACCGTGCAGCAGGGAGCTGAAACTGGCCACTCTGACATGTGTGATACTAGGACCTGGTGAAGAGATGCTTAGGGCTTGTGTGCACATCGGTGCTCAAGATTTGGCACACGGTGGGACAGTAAGGTAACCACCTCAATGATGATCTCTCACTATCAAAACTACTTAGTCTGCCTGGATTTGAATTTGTTGCCTTGGCAAGAAGTTCTCCTGGTTTCTGCTTCTCCTGGTTTTGGTCTGCTGTCTTGCTCAAGCTCTCCAGCTTGGTTCCTGCCTTCAGCTCCCCCCAGTTCTGTGTTCTCAGCCTTCAGCTTTGCTTCAGGCTTCACCTGTAATTCTGCTGCAGTCCTCAGCTCTGCTTCAGTCCTTAGCCTTGTTTCAAACCAACAGTCTTATCCTTGCCTGGTTTCAGCTGCAAGCCTGGTCTTTGCATAGAGTTTTGGACACAGTCATAGTATAGCATGTGCCAGGACTCACTCGCCCACTGTTGGTGAGGGTCTCAGGACGCTACCTATGAAACTGCATCATGGCAAGAGGGGCTCACACAATCACAGTTCCCCACAGTAGACTGAGGCCATGAGCTCAGTGAAGGTGTTCCCGTAATGGGCCATCAATGCCTTAATCACCCAGATGCAGGAGCCAAAAACAGAATTGATTGGTCTCATGCACCAGTTCATACAACAGGCTCAACAGCAACTCGATCAAGTAAAAGACTCATTACGGACCTTCTCACAGCATTTAGACATAATACAAATTCAATGTTCAACTTCAGTCTTAGTTCTAGTTCTGGCGAACCCTGCACAGGAACCTATCTGGACAGGTGAGTCCATGATTCAACTACTGCCACCTCCAAGGTATGGGGGTGATCCTAAAGCATGCAGAGGATTCCTTAATGTGTGCAAGATGCAATTTGAATTACAGCTGGCTAGTTTTTTCTCCGACCGTGCCAAGATCACATATATACTCTCCCTGTTGGATGGTCCAGCTCTTGCCTGGGCCTCTCCCTTGTGGGAACAAGATGATTTGCTTTGCAGGAATTTGGACAATTTAATTCAGCAATTTCATCTCATCTTTGATCAACCTGGGCATGTCACGACCACTGCCACAGAGCTCCTTCATATTCGTCAGGGCAATCGTTCTTTTAGCGACTGTGTGGTAGAATTCTGTACCTTAGCTTCCGAACTCGTTTCTGGCAAAGATAGCCAAACTGCCAATTTTTGGCAGGGATTATCTGAAAAAACAAAAGATGAACCCCATATTATTATCTAACCCCATATTATTATGGGGTTAGATAAAGGACATTCCTTTTTACTAGTCTTGTTAGACATTTCGGCGGCTTTCGACACCGTCAATCACACCATCCTGTTGGATCGCCTAGCAGATATCGGCATCTCGGGATCTGCGTACAACTGGTTCAAGTCCTTCCTCAGTAATAGGACTTACAAAGTCAAAATCAATAATAAAGAGTCTCCCCTAACAAAATCTAATCTTGGCGTACCACAAGGATCCTCTTTATCCCCAACCCTCTTCAACATATACCTCCTCCCCCTCTGCCAAATGTTAACAGATCTCAATCTAATTCATTATCTGTACGCAGACGACGTACAGATTCTAATCCCCATAACAGATTCAATAGCAAAAGCGCTCACCCATTGGAATAACTGCCTACTTTCCATCACCAATCTACTCAATAGCTTAAACTTGGTCCTTAACGCTTCTAAGACAGAGCTTCTCCTCATCTCCTCAAATGATAATATCCATCAACCAACATCATTCAACGCTCACATCACATGTAAACAGGTGAGAGATCTTGGGGTGATTCTAGACAACCGACTAAACCTCAGGAAAATGGTCAATACAACAACGAAAGATTGCTTTTACAGATTACAGGTCCTAAAATGACTTAAACCTCTCTTATTCTTCCACGACTTCAGGACAGTCCTCCAAGCGTTACTGTTCACCAAAATAGACTACTGCAGCGCCCTGCTACTAGGACTTCCCAAATCCTCTACTAAACCGCTGCAGATGATTCAAAATGCGGCAGCAAGATTGTTAACCAGTACCAGCCGCCACGATCACATATCACCAATTCTCAGGAATCTACATTGGTTACCAGTAAATTACAGAATTCTATACAAATCAATCACCTTAATCCATAAAACTATCCATCATCAACTTCAACTTGACCTGGAAATACCTCTTAAACTCTACTCTTCTATCAGACCAACTAGAGACATGTACAAAGGCACTCTGAATGTTCCCCCCACTAAAGCCTCACGCCTCGTTACGACCAAAGACAGAGCCTTTTCAATAGCAGGCCCATCGATCTGGAACAGTATCCCATCAAACCTCAGACTGGAGCCATGCCTTTTAACTTTCAGAAAAAGACTTAAGACCTGGCTCTTTCAACAAGCCTTCCCTGAACCAGACAATCAATAGTTGGCCTTCATTGCTACTCGGTCTGGCACTCCATTTTTCAATGAAGGAATAAATGGACTCTGAGACATTAAGGTTAAAACACCGTCTTTAAGTTTTTAACTTGTACTTTCTATGGTAAAATTTCTTTTACCGGCCTATCTTCCTTCCAGCTTGTTGCAAGCTTCCAAGTTCTCTCCCCTTGTTGATTGTAATTTTTGACTTATTCCTACTTATTGTTATCTTTCATTTACGTGAATTTGTTACTCTTGTTGTTTTTCCCTTTGTTAAACTGTAAACCGATCCGATATGGTAATTTACTATGAAGGTCGGTATAAAAAACTGTTAAATAAATAAATAAATAAATGAACTTATAGCCAGGGACCTTTCTCCATCCCTCAAAGCACTCATTGCCTTGGCTATTTGTATTGACCTAAGATTCCAGGAAAATTCCCATAAAAAAGAAGAACTTTCAGTAGACCTCGCACGTGGTTTCCAGACTTCTGAATTTTTGCAACCCATCCTGGAACCACCAAAGGTGGTTGCCTTCAAAAAACCCATACAAATGTATAATACCTGACTTTCACTTGATGAGAAACAAAGGCAAAGATTACAAAATCTTTGTCTCTGTGCCACACAAGATAATTTTGTCTGTCAGTGCCCCCTGAGACCAGAAAACTCTATAAAGAGAAGTATCAATAGGAAGGCAAACTTGCACCATCCTGCTTCCTCACTGCTACTAATGGTTCCAAAGTGTCTTTGCTGTGGAATACACTCAGTTCAGACCAAAGTTTAGTAGATTCCAGAGCTGGGGGCAGCTTTATTCAAGAATCACTGCTATGTCAATAGGTTTTCTCTACAACAAGCTTAACCAATCCCCGTGTCATTTCGTCCATCTACGGAGAACCCCTATCTGGTCATGAGACTACAGCTTCCTCGCCTATCACAATGCAGATTTGGGCTCACTAAGAAAACATTCAGTTCTATATACTATCTAAATCATCCAACACTCTTACACGTGGACTATCCTGGCTGAGTCTTCATCAATCATCTATTGATTGACCAATAAGGTCCATCCTGCCAAGGTCATTGTATCATTTCATCCTTGTCTTTGGTCTCTCCACTTTGAACCACCCATCTGAAGTGCCGGTTTCGCTGCTTCACTGTACATCCTGTTCCAAATAATCTTTGTCCATCGATCAGGACCAGTCTCAGTCTTTGTCCAGGCTTTCAGCCTTTTCTTCAGTTAAGTCTTCTGCTTTAAATGATTTTTCAGCACACTCTCAAAACCAAAGAATCTCTGGATCCTGGTTCTGGTCCCCCAAGCCCCCAGTTGGTAAAATAGTTCTTCCATCTCCTCAGAAACCGAAGAGAAAAGGTTTGAGGAGGGGGCTTGAGGAGGGAGTACTGTTGGAATCCAGCTGTCTTCCCAGACTCCTCGGCGGTCGATTGGATGGTCACCATGCAGCACATATTGGTGGGAGATTTGGGTACCAGACTCAATGATGATGTCACATGCCCAAGACTACTTAGCTTGCCTGAACTTGGATTCATTGCCTCAGCAAGAAGGTCTCCTGGTTCCTATGCCTCCTGGTTCTGGTCTTTTGTCTTGCTCAAGCCCTCCAGCTTGGGTCCTGCCTTTGGCTTCAGCCTTGTTCCTGCCTTCAGCTCCAGCCTGCTTCCTTCCTTCATCTCCAGCTTGGTTCCTGCTTTCAGCATCAGCCTAATTCCTGTCTTCAGCTTCTGTCTGGTTTTGTCTTCTGAGCCTTCAGCTTTTCCTCAGGCTTCGCCTGTAACTCCGCTGCAGTCTTCAGCTCCGCTTCAGTCCTCAGCCTTGTTTCAAGCATCAGCCATGTCACAAGCCATAAGCCTTGCCTCAAGCCATCAGCCTTGTTTCAAGACATCAGCCTTGTTTCAAGACATCAGTCTTGTCCTTACCTGGCTTCAGCTGCAAGCCTGGTCTTTGCATAGACTTTTGGACTCAGTCATAGTCTGGCCAATGCCAGGACTCACTCACCTGCCATCAATGTGGGTCTCAGGACTCTACCTATGAGGCTGCATCATGGCAAGAGGGGCTCATGCATACACAGTTCCTTACACATGGCATCTCAACATGGATAAAAGTAGCTTCACCTAGTGCCAAAACATTTTCTGGATCACACAAAAATGAGAACATTTTCAGCTAAAATTTTAATGTAAAAATAGGCTCCACTCCAATAATTCCCCATGTTCTTTGACTACCCACAACATTTTCTTCATTGTGAATCTGGCAAAAAGACCAATGCAGGTAGGGTTTCTGACAATTTGGCAATAATATTCCTTGTCCCTACTTCCATTCAAAGTTTTTGACTAATCTCAATCATTTTGAAAATTTATTTTTTTGGATTGGCCAAATGAAAAATTCTTTGGAAGGTGCTAAAAGAAGGTAACCCTCTTCATCCCAATTTTGTAACCAATTCACCAGCCAGAGCAGGTCTTGGATATGGGTTTTGTTTTTCAATGGTTTCAAAATAACATGAAATGCCTGAATGCCAGCCCTGACTTGATCATTATAAACTGTTCCTCTATCAACTTTATCCCTCCTCTCAACCAAAATCATTTGTGCCACTTGGTAACAGCATTTTTACTGCTTGTTGCTGGAATGTTCAATAATGTTTAGTTTTCTTGAAACAATTTTAGCATTTAACCGTTACCAAATTCCATAAAACCTCTTCGGCAGTCTTGCCCCATGTCCTCTGAACCCAGATTTCACTTCAACCTAATTTTTTGGCAATCCACTGTTTCATAATAAAGGTTGCTCCAGCATCACATGCCTCATGAAATGCAATATACTTAATATGGTGAATTTGACACTGTTTTTCACTATTGTAAGTTCTGGCCATAAATAATAAAATTAAGTAATGTGTAAGGTACTGTTACATTTCAAATTGAATGGCCTACAAAATTGTACAAAAATTATATTGGCAGGATAATCCAGTGGGGCGCTGGGGGGAGGCAGAATTTAATCAACATCCAGTAGTTGTGCTATTGAAGAAGCTATTGCGTGCACTTTATGTGCCTTGACTGAGCTTGATAATTGCAATGAAGCAGAATTATAGCAGAGTTGTATACAGTAAGTGATCATTTTGACAATGTTCCCTTTGTTACTACCACTCCCAAAGAATTTGGATTATAAGATGTGAATAGCTGTGATGTGCATCTATGGCCTTGAGAACTGCATTTGTAATAAGCTACGGCTCATTTACAATCCAAAGTATGTAGCATTTGTTCCCTGTCATTCTCATGTGGTTTTGGGAAAAAGGTAAGAAGTGTGATAGATTGACTGAGGTAAAAAGCAGACACTATTTTCAGTAGAAATTTTGGATGTGTCTGAAGTACTACTTTATCATGGAAAAATTGCCAATATGGAGGAAAATGAACGATGACACTTACTCTCCTTTCTGAAGTTATTGCCAACAAAAACGAAACCTTCCAAGTTAAGTACTTTAAGAGGGTCGGATCCAAAGGCTCAAAAGGAGCTTTCATGAGTGATGATAAAATTAATGTCCCCCGATACTGGAGGGTTCTATATCAGAGGGTGAAGCTGAAGGAGGCCTTTCATGGAATATGAGATGAGAGGATGCATTGAAATTGCTGGTCCTTTGCCTCAACTATGATAAGCTGCAAGAGCCCTTAAGTGTACTCTGACTGATGAAGTGGCCATTTCTGACTGAGGCAAGTGATGCAAATATGTTAGCAACTGCTCTGGCTCACATGTGTAAGGGTCAATAGAGTTAGAAACAAACCAAGTAGAATAACACTGCCATTTAAATGAATAATTGTGATGAGTTGATGGTTTTCTTGCAGAGATGAAAATGTCTTGAATTGATTTTGGTGAGCTGAATTTAGCTAGGGATATGCATTCAATATCCATCCCATGAAGTGTAGGGATGTATGTAGTGAGTGGAGAACCCTCTTCTTGACTCAAGAAATTTGGATTGTTGACCAAGGACCTTGGAGGTTGAGTTGAAAACAGTATGAGACACATGCCATGATTGTCTCAGCCATATTGGAGCTATTAGATTATTCTTGCCCTGTCCCAGATGCATGTTTGCACTGTTCAGGCAAATAGTAGAATTGGAAGAAAGGCATACACTAGCCCCCCTCAACCATGAAAGATGGAAAGCATCTTGGGTCTCTCTGTTGGGATGAAGGGAACAAAATCTTTCTAGTTTTTTGTTCTGTTCTTTCACAAAAAGTTCTATCCATAGAAAGCCCCAGTGATGAAAGATGTTGTCAGCTACTTGTTGGCTGAGGGACCATTCGTGTGGGTCAAACACGCTGCTGAGACTGTCAGCTTCTGTGTTTTCTACCCTCGGTAAGTATGTTTCTTGAAGGGAGATAGAATGTTTCTCTGCACATTCCCAGATGCAAACAACTTCTCTGCAGAAGATCCATGAACCAGACCCTCCTTGCTTGCTTATAGAGAACATGGCTACCTGATTGTCCATATGAATCATGATGAGTCTGTTTTATAGTATGTGACAGAACGTATTGAAGGCAATCCGTACTGCGCTTAATTCTAACAGTTTGTTTGGTAGGAGCTCTCCTCCCAAGATCACAGTCCCTGCATCTTGTATAGGAGTATGCGAGTGCCCCATCCCTGCATCAAAGCATCTGTCATGAAGATCACCTGATGGGGAGTTGGTTTAAGGGGGACAACCATGGTCAAAACAACTACTGTCAGCCACCAGGCAATGTCGCTTTTCATGGACTCCGTCGTGGATATTTTTGTGGATTGGGGCTGTTGAAACTGTAACCATTGATTCTTTAGCCTCCATTGTAAACACTGCATGTGACATCAAATTCAAAGAACTACATGAATTTCCTCTGTCATATGGCCGAGTAATACCAATACTTGGTGCAACGTTGATGAAGTCTGTTGTTGGAGCCAAAGACCTAGTTGATGTAGCCTTTGGGCTCTGTTGCTGGGAAGGAAAGACCTTGATTGAATTATATTTATTCTCACTCCTATAAACTGGCAAATTTGAGTCAGTCTGAGTACTGGCTTCTCGAAATTTATCAGGAAGCCTAACCCTTCCAAGCACTGAATGGTTTCCCTGAGGTATGAATGTAAGGCATCTGGATCTGTCAAATAGGGAAACATCTGTATCCCCAGATATTTCCAGTTGTCCAAATAGGGAAATATCTGTACCCCACTTGATAGAGGTAAACCACAGCCAATGTTAGGCACTTTGTGAAGAGTCTGGGGGCAGAGGAGAGTACAAATGGGAGTACTTTGAATTGGTAGTGCTTGGAAACTATATGGAAATAGAGGGAGTGCCAATAAGAATGGTGAATTGGAATATGCATATAAGCATCTTTGAGGATGAGAGAGCACATTCAATCATAGGGTTGAATAAAAGGTAAAATCAAGTTGAAGAATGTCATCTTGAATTTCTACCTTCGCAGGTGCTTGTTGAGAGAACTGAGGTCTAAGATAGGATGAATACCCCTTTCTTTTTGAGAATGAGAAAATACTGGGAATAATAACCTCTGTTGCATCAAGTCTCTGGTAATATTTGAATAGCGTCTTGGCCCAGCTGCTTTTGGACTTCCTGGTTTAAGAGGACCAGTTGAGATGGGTCTCGTGGGGGAGCTACTAAATGGGGTATAGTGGGAAGGTTGATGAAATCCAGATAGTAGCCCTGCTACACTATGTTTAGTACCCACTGGTCCATTGTTATCTGGGATCATATTGTAAAGTAATGACAGAGTCTGCCCCCGATCTGAATGGGCGACTATGGCTGGTCAGGAATCAAAACCTCTGTTGTGACTTCAAAGCTCGTTGTTGTTGTTGTTGCTTTTGTGGTCTTTAATCTATCTGGTGGCTCCTTGGCTGTGTTGCCTGAGTTTGTAGTCTGAGTTGTTAGTATGTTGATGTTTAGTATGATGGAAATTGTATGGTTTTTGTGGATAGAATGGATGTTTATATTGCAAGTAAAGCTGTGTAGGTGTTCCTTGATGTTATAATATTGTGGTCAAGGATTGTACTCTTACATTTTGTCTTTAACCTGGGAAATTGTCTCCCTAGGTTTATCCACGAAATGGTTATTGCCTAAGACCAGGAAGTCTGCCAACCTTTCATAAACATCCTCACTAATAGCGCTAACTCTTAGCCAAGCCATTCAGCTGGTGGCAATCAATACTGCAGAAGTGCAGGCCATGATCTCAAAGGCCTCAAAAATGGATCAGAGAAGACATCTTAAGCCTTCATGCAAATTGGGGAGTGTCTCAGCTATTATTTCTTCCCCTGTCAGATCTTACAAAGGGTTTTAATTGTTTCATATATTCATATAAATATTGCACTATGTAAAACTGATGCTGTTCTATTCTTAATGTGAGCATCGAGCTCTGAAATACTTTGTGGCCAAAGTCATCCAAGATCTTATGTCTTTTCCAGGAGGTGAATTTGAATGGAGGCTAGTTTTCTTAGTCTTCTTCATTGTTGACTCCTCTACAACTGAGGCATTAGGTAAGTTCACTACTTCATAACCTGGAGATTTTTTGAAACAAAACTTTAGGTCCACATTTCGAGCTGTTGATAAACCAGAAAAAGAGGCCTGCCATGTTTTCATTAACACCAAATTAAATGCGTTACGCGGGGGACACATTTTTAAAATATCTAACACCTCTGAGCATGGGTCTGGCATTTTCTAGACTTCTACATTCAAGTAGTTCCCAATTTCTCCACAAATCTGGAATATGTTAGATATTCTAGTGGAAAGGATTGTTCAGGAGATTCTTCCAGGGGATCGAATAGAATTCCTGTTGAACTGTTTGGTCAATTATTTGGCGATTTGTCTGATGGAACCTTGTATTGAGGTGATGGAAGTGGGCTGAGTTCTCCTACTAGATCAAGCAGAATAGGAGCACTCTCCGATTGTGCAGATCATAGAATCTCATGGAGCAACAATATAAGTTCCAGTAGACGAGAAGGCATTCTTACCCCCTGATGGAAATATTGTAGGATATCCTTGCGAGAATATTTGTGGCTACACCTGAGGATTTAGAGAACAGAAAACATTTCTGAGAATAGATGATATCTGTTCTATTGCTTGGCTAGAATGGGTACCTAGAGATAATGGAGGTACCCCTTCCATAAATACCATTTCATTTTTCTGAGCTCCTGAGTGAGGAGGAGAAATGGAGGGAAAATCCCTCATATCTCGGAAATGGTACAGCTGCCAACAAAATAGATAAAGTCAGAGGCCAGAATGGACTAAGATGTGATGGCTCTGGCTAGACATCCTTGTGTCTGGTAAATAGTTCCTCCTAAATATAGGAAGATTCATAATTGCAAAGCAACTCTGAAGATAGGCCAGAGTTTACTCATCTTCCACTCTGTAATGAGACTGAGAAGGCACTGGAGTGCATATGGCATTCCTTTATTGGAGCGGATTGGGAGGGAACTGGAGAAGGCAAGATTGCATCACCACATGCTTGTAAGAATATTCCCTACATGTGCGCACGAGTTGGCACCCACACTCACATGCGCGTGCCGATATAAAATCGGAAGTGCAAGTGTGTGAGGGTATCAGATTTTATAACATGTGCATGGTGCTGCACACATGTCATAAAATCGGCGTGTCCATGTGCTCGCACCGGGACCCACGCGTACATGGATGCCTGCTTGCCCATTTTAAAATTGACTCTTTAGAGGGCAATCTTCTGGGCCCTCTGCCTTTGTGCTTGTGGTGACATCCGCCTGCAGTCCCAAAAATTAGCTTGTTCATGGTCGGGTCCAAGGCATATGTAACAGTAATTATGTCCATCTGTGACTTACATAATGTATCTGCAATGGCAGTACTTATAAAGCCAGGAGTTTTCTTTGACATAGTAGCACTTAAAAGTGCTTTTGGTGATTCAGTGATGCAAAAAACAATTTCTTAGAGGAAACAACAATTGGAGAGAAAGTTCTACACATGTCCTTGCATAGCACAGAAAAAAATTAAACTGAGGAAACCTCACAGTCACTTGTGAGGGAACTGCTGCACATTCTCAAAAGAGCAAAGCTCTGCAAACTTGGAAAGATGGCTTCACCTAGTGTACTGTCCAATGACATCACCAGGAAATCAGACAGCATGGTTAATTCAGCCTGCTTATTAACAGTAAAGTGTCGTTCCTTATCTAGATAAATCCAAATTTGTTTAAGTAGTGGCAAAAGCACTGCTTTTCCAAATAAGTTGGAATTTAACTAAATAAGTGTACACAAATGATACACCAATGTATTTGTACTTTTGTTCTTCAAATTTTAAAGGGATATGAGAGTAGATTTTACTCATGTTATTTAGATGCATTTACCCCTCCCCTATAAGTTGGCTTTTACACATTTAAATCAGGGGGTTTTCTAACATGCAAATTGTAGCAGTAATGAATAGGCATCAGACAGCAGCATTCATGGCAGGCAGGAGGAGGGAAGGCAAAGAGGGCAAAGAGGGTTTGTCCTCCCGAGCCTCTTCCTTTTATTGTACATTCATACAAAGGCAGATGATGTGTCATTACATGATTGGCTACTTTCCCATAGCAACAGAAGAGTCATTACACCATTGGCTTTGGCTCAGGGGGTGTGCACGGATCATATCATTGGCTGCTGAAATCTATACCTCCTGACTTTGTCCTGCCTCTGACTAGGGAACACCCAGCCCTTCTTTCAGGCTAACAGGATTAATTATAGGCCAGAGAAATACATGAAGTCAGGTATCCTCTCCTAGGCAGAGACTTAAGCACAAGTGATGCTTTTATTCAGGCAAATGTCAGGGAGAAGGGAAGTTAGTGTTTAACCCTGAAATGGCTTGCTGGCAAGCGCATATTTCCCACATCTCACCCTTTTTGTTTTTGTTTAGGGCAGCTCAGTAAAGCTTTAGACCCTTACTGAAATCTGTTATGTCTTGGTATGGGCTGGAAATAGGGGATGAGGGATTATGGAGAGAAGAAAGCTGATTCGGCGTGGTGTGCCAGCTGCCGATGAGCTTCTGAATCTCCATATCACCCAGAGCTGGTGCAGGTGGTGTGCCAACTCTGCAGGGCTCCGGATTCCCTATTAGGCATCTTACAAGACATCTTTATATCCGGGCTGAGAGCAAGGTTTCAATATGGATATGAGGGTTGGGTATGCACTGAATACAGCATCACAGGCAAACAATTAAGACAATTACAGTAATTATAATAGAAATCACCCTTTTGAGACCAGAAATATCAGGGAGCCAGGACCATAGCCAGTCCCATGGAGAAGTTGGTATTCTGTCTGAAAATGGTGCATCAGCAACCATGGTTTCTATCTGCTCTATGGTATGTGTGAGGTTTGCTTTATAAACTGATATGTACACACAGCAATGAGATCCAATTAATGCACAAACACCACCCTTTAAGGCTAAGATGTTGTCTAAGGTTAAAGCTAAAATAGTGTCTAAGGTATAGCTGTTCTGTAATGCTACTTCTCTAATCTGAGAAACTTCTGTTGTGAGTAGTTTTAATGCATGAACTGTCTGATTAAATATGGCAGTCGTCCAGTTAGCTAGGATGTGTAAGTCTCTGTAATTTATAGCTGTCCCCATTGGAGGAAACAGGCTTCTAGCTATCTGAGTTTCTGTATACTTTTCTATGGGATTATTTATCGCCTCCCTTTTGTTACGGAGCCTTGCTTTGGGTAAATTTTTGACTGCATAGTATGAAGGGAGGATGTAGCCTAAAGTGCATCTGTCTCTCCATCTTGGGGAAATGTACATATATGCTCTACGCCCACATAACATCCATATGTTTCCTAACAGATTAGTGGACATGTCATTGGTTATCATTTGGGCTATATAACTACAAAAGGTAAATCCTTCATCCCCTCTATACTTTCTGTACCTGCTTGGGTCTCCCACTGCACATCCTGAAATCTGCCAATTGCATACATATATGTGGTATAATTATGCAAGTGTTCAGTGATTAATACAAAAGTTCAGTTACAATATGGATATTTCCCACCTGAATTCCCTTTCCCATCCCCTGTATCATAGTCCCAACAAAGAGCGGCAGTCTCTTGAATACAGCTACCAATGTGTAGTATGGTATTACCACTGGAGAAGTAATGAAAACCTCTCTGTAAAGGATAATTAGTCCATACTGTAAGGTTAAATGGTACAGCATGCATCAGTAGTTCTCCGCAGGCTTGGGTTGGCATGTGTGCGCAGATCCAACAGTCTGTTCGATTCAACAGGTGTGAAAAGTTCTGTGCAGAGGATGTACATGTTGTACTGTCAGAGTCCTTGTTCTGAATTCGCCATAGCTGGAGAAATAAGGCAAAGGAGGAGGATGCAGAACACAATTGTTAATGAGTTGGCATTCAGGCAAGAAAAAGCGGCTAATAAGTTCTCTGGAGTTTTCTCAAGGCCTTGCTGTTCTAAGAGTTGTGCAGATTGGTTGGATAGGGCCTTGATCTGTCCCCAGGTCATGTGGTGCTGCTTTTTGCAAGGAGTCCGGTCTCTGTCCTTCTGAGGGCTGTGGAGGCTCAGGGAGAAGTTTGGGATCGGGTCCTGTAGACCTGGACACCTTTCCATCTTTCCACGGCTTGATACCTGTGGAAGCAAGCAGAGAAACATATCCTCGTTCCCCATTTTAAGGGAACGGGACCGTACCAGACATTAAATATTCTATACAAAACTGATGGCTGTGGGTGACTAACCCTAGTCCCATAATGATTACTCATGGCTGTGGTCTTAAATTTATTTTAAGTGATTTAAAACAATACTTTGTTCAGCCAATCCTGTTTAGGGGAAAATCCAGGGGCAATCCCCCTTTTTTCTTTTTGTTTGGTCCAGAGCTCTTAAGCGTATGATTTGCTCTCTCCACAATGGCTTGCCCTGTGGTGTTGTAGGGGATGCCAAATAAGTATTTAATGTTCAATTATTGACAAAATTCATGTAAAGGAATGGCTGCAGTAAGCAGAGCCATTTTTAGTTTTCAGAACATAGGGTAGGCCCATTATCAAGAATTTTTTATGCAGTGATCAATTTTCATTCAGTAAAATAGCAATAAATGTAAATTAATCATTTAAAGGAAAAGTCATTTGCAGTAAGCAGAATCAAATGACAAGTATATTAGACATTACATTAAACATATGTTACACAAGACTGACATATATTCATTCATCTTGCAAATATTCATTTACACAAAACTGACACATATTCATCCATCCTGCAAATATTTCTTGCATCAAGACAGACAACAGATAACACATAATATGAGCTAAAAATCTTATCAAAAAGTTATCAAAAACAAAATTAGATCAAGGATCAAAAGTCAAAAGTCAAAAGGCGTTAGAAAAATGTTTGAAAATGTTAAAATAAACTGCAAAGTGTCCATCTTCACATCTCTTCATGGCAGTGTCAATCTGGAAAATATTAAAAACTGGCATACAGCAAAAATTTATTAAGGTAAGGATTAAAGTGAAATTCTTACTTTTTTAACCTTGAAGAAATCAATTCTATCAATCAATTTAATAAAATCAATTTGGATTTGCAAGAAAAGGCTTGTGAGGGATTGCTTTATATGTAGCAACCTCTGTCAGTAAAAATTTTAAGGTTCAGAATTCTGTATAAATTTTGTGAAAAAGAAAATAAAACTGAAGTTTCCTTAATACAGAAGGTCTGTAGGCCTGAAAAATAAAAACTATTATACAACAGAATTATTAAAACAATAATATAATATAACTTGTAGAATAACATAGCGCCTCCTAGTGGAGACCCCATCATTACTTTATAGATTGCAACTATTGTTCCAGGTTGCAATCCATAATACTCTGAGCTTACTTTCAATGTGGGATATCAGAATAGAATTTCTTCTTATAATTATTAGAATAGGAAATTAAACACACTGTTTGCTCAGCTCTGTCTGCTGCATGCTAAAGTTTGAAAGTATTAAAAGATTAATAACAGATGAAGGGCTAGTGTAGGGAAAAGATTTGGATCAGCAGGATATCTGAACTGTCTCGTGCCCCCCTTTGAAAGCTGCAAGCACAGTTAAAGAAAAGTATTAGTTATAACAAATATAGAAACTAGAGAGAGAAACTGCAGTACTAAGTCCAGGTTTTTTCTTTCTTTTCAAAAGTTCTCCCTCCCTCCCCCATGAGTGGCTAGCAAGAGTTACAGAAAAAGGGGGGGAGGAGCAGTGTTTCTCAAAAGAAAAGAACTGCACCCAAGGAATTAATCCTTCAGTCAATAGAAACTTAAAGATAGCATTGTTTAACAATTGACCACAGACAATGGCTTGGCAAGGACAGATTCCCTGCAGACAGACACCATTCCAATCCACTTTTGTCCTGAAGGTAGAATCACAGTAGCAATTCAGACTATAAACTTAAATCTTAGAGAAATGGAGTCATTTTAAATGTGAGCCAAATAAACTTTGCAAAAGAGAAATTTTCACATGTAATTTACACAGAATATTATTCAAATCTCAGTACAGTTTTAACATAAGCTCTGCATACACTTTGTGTGGGGGAAATACTCTCAGAGTATGCAGATTTTTTGTAACTGAATTTCAAATAGGAATCATTTTTTTTTTTTCCAAATCTGTACTGTTTGTAAAGGGAAACCATTTTTTCCAAATTTGTACTGTTTGTAAAGGGAAACCATTTTTTTTTTTCTTTTCATAGTGATATTTTCTTTGCTTGTAACGCAGGAGTCTAATTAAATCTTTTTTTTCATAATGATATGCTGATTTCTTTGAAGACCTGTGGGCATAGCCACTGCTCATGGCACTCAACTCTATTGCTGCCACACCTAGTTCTTTGTTTCTTTCTGTAATGGGAAGGGCTTGAATCCCTTTCAATAATTCCTCTCTTGTGAGATTTCCATGTTCTAGGTGAAATCCCATGGTGGTTGGTGGGGGAAGGGCTTGCAGGCAAGATGGAGGAAGGCTAGTTTTTCTGACCTCAGTGTTTTCTATTTCCTGGGGCATTTTCTCTGAGGTGGATGCAGAGGAAGCCACAGGAGCCATGTGAGTGTGTGTCCCCAGATGTTCTATTTCATTTTCTGTCCCCCTTTGTTCATGGTTCTTTTCTGGGATGGGGAAGGCTTGAAGTCCTTCTAATAATTCTGTTTCTGTAAGGTTTTCTTTCTGCAGTTTCTGCTGAAATTCAATGCTAATCACCCCACCCAGGCCAGGTGGTGGCTCTATTGTTCTCAAGGACTGCTTTTCTGAAGAAATGGGGAAGGTGTGAACTAGTTTGGGTGTGGTTATGGAGAGCTGATACAAAGAATTTGCTGGCTCTGAGGAAGACTGAGAAGATGGGGGAAGGGTATGTCTGCCTGCTTCTAAAGGCACATGGTTTGAAACTGCTGTTTTTAAACCTTTTTTTTCTTTGCATTCGATGGCTTCTGTACATTTTTGCCAGGTTAATCTTAGATTTATGGGAGCTCTGGGAGCCGTATGAAGATAATTGCCGATTGAGACCCAGTTCTGGGTATTTAGAGTTCCAGACTCCATCGAATACCAAGGGCAACGGCAAGCTATTTCACTTATTAATTTTTCTAAGTCCCCCAGGCTGACTTGCGCTATTTTTCTTCTGGTGATGAAATAATGATTATTAATGATCTGCTGCAGCTGCCTGGCATGTAGCCGCTGCTGTACAGTCAAACCATTACCCATGCTTACGGGTGTGGGGAACAAACTTGCAAAGAAATACTTTTAAAAATTACTAAGAAGTACTTTTTTTAAAATATATTTACGATTGCAAAGCTGTTGAACGGTACGTACCTTGGCTATGTCCAGCCGAAATAAGCATGGAGTTTATCATCACTGTCGCGGGTCACCACATGTAGCAGTAATGAATAGGCATCAGACAGCAGCATTCATGGCAGGCAGGAGGAGGGAAGGCAAAGAGGGCAAAGAGGGTTTGTCCTCCCGAGCCTCTTCCTTTTATTGTACATTCATACAAAGGCAGATGATGTGTCATTACATGATTGGCTACTTTCCCATAGCAACAGAAGAGTCATTACACCATTGGCTTTGGCTCAGGGGGTGTGCACGGATCATATCATTGGCTGCTGAAATCTATACCTCCTGACTTTGTCCTGCCTCTGACTAGGGAACACCCAGCCCTTCTTTCAGGCTAACAGGATTAATTATAGGCCAGAGAAATACATGAAGTCAGGTATCCTCTCCTAGGCAGAGACTTAAGCACAAGTGATGCTTTTATTCAGGCAAATGTCAGGGAGAAGGGAAGTTAGTGTTTAACCCTGAAATGGCTTGCTGGCAAGCGCATATTTCCCACACAAATGGCAATGAAATAACCAGTTTTATCAATTAGTCTATCAGTTCACCTAATCCATCTGCAGTTCATGAAGACTGTCCTGTCTCTTAAGCTTGAAGTCCTCCCATTTCATCCAGACCCTCTACCCAGTCATTTTTTTACTTTTAAGATGTATACGATAACTTACTCCTGATATTGAGAGAGAATAAATAAATGCAAGGTAAGGTTTGAAATCTCCACGTGTAAATTGCTTATAAAATAGCAACTTAATCCTGTAAATGTTGGCCCCTCCTAAGAACACCCCTGGCCCGCCCCTTTTTAACATGTGTAAATTTACTCACAGACCCTCATTTGTGCATGCATGTGCACATTTTTAAAATAGCGTATTCTCATGGATATGCTAGTTTAGTTGTGCTATTTTTTACGTGCACAACTTTTGAAAATTCACTTTATAGTGCGCAGTTTGCAGATAATGTACACTGTTTAAAAACTATGTGCAGACTGTCAGTGTGCACACTAGTTGCTCAAAACTAATCAGGACAATTTTTTTTGGTTTTAGGGCTTATTTGTCCCATTTTCCATTTTCATTTCAAATGACTGCACATTCCTCCTATACTATATAAACTTTAGGAAACTAAGGCCTGGATTCAATAATGCCGCAAGGCATAGTGAATCCCGGTGGTAATGGGGGCAGGGGGGCGAAGCGGGGGGCGGTCCTGTGCTAGCCGGCAGCGATCGCACCTCTGCGGTGCGATCGCTGCCGGCGTCGTGCCAAATAACTACACCATAAAAGGTATAGTTATTCGGCGCGAAATAGGAAGCGATATGGAAGCTTTCTGTTTCGCAGTCCGCGCTGTGTTCGCAGAGTCGGCCCCGGTGCCGCCCCGACTCCTCCTCTTCCGGGGCCGACTCCGCCCTTATGTTGCTTTCGCACGCGTGCGCTAAGCTTTCTAGCTATCGCACGCTTGCACTGGAGGCGCAAGCATGTGATAGCTTTAGAAAATAACCACCTAAATGAGAAGCTTCTACCCCTTCAGCTTAAAACTAAAAATCTGCACAGACTTTAAGAGACACTTGCTAAATTTCAAGTAGGAATAAACCATTGCAGCACCCTCCTCTGGGTGCTCTCACAAAGACAGTGCATTTTAGGGATGTGAATCGTTTTAGGACGATTAAAATTATCGTCCGATAATTTTAATATCGTCTTAAACCGTTATGGAACACAATACAATAGAGATTCTAACGATTTATCGTTATAAATCGTTAGAATCGTGAGCCGGCACACTAAAACCCCCTAAAACCCACCCCCGACCCTTTAAATTAAATCCCCCACCCTCCCGAACCCCCCCCAAATGAGTTAAATAACCTGCGGGTCCAGCGGCGGTCCGGAACGGCAGCGGTCCGGAACGGGCTCCTGCTCCTGAATCTTGTTGTCTTCAGCCGGCGCCATTTTCCAAAATGGCGCCGAAAAATGGCGGCGGCCATAGACGAACACGATTGGACGGCAGGAGGTCCTTCCGGACCCCCGCTGGACTTTTGGCAAGTCTCGTGGGGGTCAGGAGGCCCCCCACAAGCTGGCCAAAAGTTCCTGGAGGTCCAGCGGGGGTCAGGGAGCGATTTCCCGCCGCGAATCGTTTTCGTACGGAAAATGGCGCCGGCAGGAGATCGACTGCAGGAGGTCGTTCAGCGAGGCGCCGGAACCCTCGCTGAACGACCTCCTGCAGTCGATCTCCTGCCGGCGCCATTTTCCGTACGAAAACGATTCGCGGCGGGAAATCGCTCCCTGACCCCCGCTGGACCTCCAGGAACTTTTGGCCAGCTTGTGGGGGGCCTCCTGACCCCCACGAGACTTGCCAAAAGTCCAGCGGGGGTCCGGAAGGACCTCCTGCCGTCCAATCGTGTTCGTCTATGGCCGCCGCCATTTTTCGGCGCCATTTTGGAAAATGGCGCTGGCTGAAGACAACAAGATTCAGGAGCAGGAGCCCGTTCCGGACCGCTGCCGTTCCGGACCGCCGCTGGACCCGCAGGTTATTTAACTCATTTGGGGGGGGTTCGGGAGGGTGGGGGATTTAATTTAAAGGGTCGGGGGTGGGTTTTAGGGGGTTTTAATGTGCCGGTTTTGCGATTTTTAGATTTTTAGATTTTTCACGATTTTTCACGATATTTTACCCCCCCAAACGGCAACAATACGATTCCCTCCCCCTCCCAGCCGAAATCGATCGTTAAGACGATCGAGGACACGATTCACATCCCTAGTGCATTTGTCTACTCTATGATGCATGTCCTAACAAACAGGCCATACTCTTCTGTAGAGATCTCAGTGGGGCACTATATAATAGAGTACATTTTCAAAAGCATATGCACATTTAAAATGCCATTTTTACATGCATATATAGGTCTTTTGAAAATTACCTCAGGAACTGTATATGTAAAATTATGTCTGGAAACAATTTTACATGCACTTTTATGCTCGTGCCATTTCTGAACTAACTCATGAAGCTGGTCACATGCTATATTTGGTTCTCTATTTTAAATATGCAGAGTATAATCTGTATATATCATACATTAATATGGTTTCAATCTCATGGTCTGATCACCACATAGTTAAATTTTACCTTCATGATTCTCTGCCTCTTCTTGAAAACAGCAAAGATATGGTTTTAACGGTCAATTAAATGTGTTAAATTTTGTTTTATGTGTTGTACTTTATATGATGGTTTATTGGTTACGCTTGTAAACCATTTTGGCTAACCTTATTTAGACCAAGATTGTGGTATAGAAAATTAAAATAAATTGAAAAATAAATATTATAAATTTCACTTATACCATGGTCCTTGGTTTATTTTCTCCTTATCTATCTTAAACATGCATCTCTATTTTAAAAAACTTAAGCCAATTCTTCCCAACTTTCATAAATTTATCCATGCTGTCCATATTCAAATACACAACTTTCTCTTTAGGAATAACAAGCAAAATAGCCAAAATCCAATCCTCCTTAAACAGCTCCTGCTGTTCTTTCCAAATTAAAGCAATCCTTCTTGCTAAAGCCATTCTTTTTCCCTTTTTATGCCCCCAATCAGTCTCTTTTGCTCTGCCTTCTCCAGAGGAAACCTTTGCTAGTCCTAAGGATTAGAGGGACACCACCTCTGAGGCACTTCCATAGCGCCACTTGAAGATGATGGCTAGCAAAGGATGTCACAATAGAGGCAACTAAGTTCTTTCCTCAGTCCTGAATTCATCACTTCTGTGGAAAATCCATACCCAACCGTACCCAATGTACATGGAAACAAAACCCAATTCCATCATGCCGACATATGTAATGCTACAGTCTGAGCCTCAGGTTTTTTTTTTTTAATATTTCTTTTTTATTATTGTTTCCTATGAAGTTGGGCCATGCAAATGTTTTGGGCATGTTTAAATGAGGCAGTGTGATAATTTATGTATCAATAACAATTTTTCATTCTATGTCCCCGGCATGAGTTGATATCAAGGCGGGAGCATGCTCAGTGTATTTCTTCCATTCATTTCTAGACATTTCTGACATTAGAAATGTAACTGATTATTGGGAAAATGTGTAACAATGGGCTGGTTTCAGGATGCTTCCATGACTGGCCAACTCACCCCAAGATGCCGCTGAGCTGCCCCGATGCTAAGATTAATCTCTGTGGCTGGAATAAATCCACTACCGTGCATGCCATGGGCATGAGTGTACATACACTCTCTCTCTTGATGGGGGTCCCCTGTGGTGGGAGACCCAGCTTGGCATCTCTTGGTGACATCATCGCAGTTAGGGATTTAAAACCCAGCTGCACTCTTCACCATCACCTCAGCAGCAGCTCTGACCGCTGCTATGGGCATTGACTACACCTTTGCCTGTGTTACGATCCTGCTCGCGGAGCTCATCCCGCGAGCAGGCCTCTTACCTCCAGTGCTGACGCTGCCAGACTCTGCTTTGGCGAGGCCTGGACTCCACACTGTTTCTGTCAGGGTCGCCACTACTCGGGGCCTTGCCTGTGCAGCCGGGTGCCGCTGATGCCTCCTTCGCGGCCTTGCTGATGCTGCCGATGTTCCTCTTGCGCCTGAGGCTGCCAGCGGTGCTGCCTTCAGCTTCACGGCCTAGCTGCTGCCAGGATCTGCTTCTTCGTGGCCTAGTGCCGCTGCTGCAGATGCTGCTGACTCCGCCTTCGGCAGGGGAAGATGCCGCCGGGATGTCTTAAGGCAGCAGGAAGCTGCCTCTGCCTCCTATGCGGCCTGTGTGCCACCGCCAGGACCCCTGCCTGCTTCTTCATCACACGGCAGGAACGCCACTGTCCTTGGTGCTGCCTCTCTTCCTGGGCCCTTCCTAGGTGCTGGCACGTGCCTCTTCACTCTATTTAAAGGGCCAGCAGTGGAAAAGCCCATGGCCCCACCGGAAGCCAGCCTGAGTTTAACTTCCTGCTTCAGCCCTATAAAAGGGCTCAGTTCCTGTTCCTCACTGCCTTCGGATCCAGAATTCACAGTTGTCTGTGCTCCTCTTTTGGTCAAGGTCCTCCGTGACCAAAAGAGGAGCACAGACAACTTTAACTTGTTTAGATGGCTCTTTGTTCTGTGTTCCTGGTCTCCTTGTTCTGATATTCCTGATCTTGTTTTCCGTCAGAGCTCCTTCATCACCTGTTCCATGTCCTAATGTTCTAGATGCTCCGTGTTCTTCATGTCCTGCTCCTGATGTCTTCGTCTTTGCCTCTGCAACCAGTTCCCAGATTCCTTGCGTCCAACTTTCCTGGCATGCCATCGTCATGATCCGTGACCAGCCCATGGGGGGCTGTGTAGGGAGCTTCGTGGTACAAGGTCTTCTTCTCGTCTGCAGTGCAAGCCTCCAAGAGACTTCTGTTTTTAATGCCTTGCTTCTGAGAATCCTGAGTCTTGAATCCTGAGTCTTGAATCCTGTCCCGGTCTTTGGAGTCCCTTGTGTCTGCTTCCGTCCATGCCTAAGACTCTGCCAGAACCTGCTCCACTTCATCATGTTCCGCAACCAGCCACAGGTGGCTGTGTAGGGCACGCCCCGGTGCAGGCCTCTACTGAATCTTCATCATGTTCCAGTCTCAAGTTCCACTTCCTCACCTGGAGTCTGCTTCGCGTTCAGCGTGGTCCGCGACCAGCCATGGTCGGCTGTGTAGGGCACGCTGTGATGCAGTTCTCACCCAGTACTTTTGTCTGAATTCTGAATCCTTGCTTGAGACCTTCTGAGTAACCTGAATCCTTGTCTGAGTCTCCTGAGTATCCAAGTCTTCGTCCGAGTCTTCAGAGTAACCTGAGTCTTCGTCCGAGTCTTCCTAGTTCCTGTTTTTGTCATGTCTTGTTCCTGCTCTCAGCCTCCATCTGGCCTCATGCACTTGTCGTTCCCAAGTGGCGGGTCCAAAAAGGCTATCGAGTGGCCGGAGGGCTACTCTTGTGACCAGCATTGCGTTGCTGGGTCACATTGGTGAGTGTAGGTCCAGCGGAAGGCTGATCCTGCCTTGTTCCTGCTTTGAAGTTCCTTGTCTTGGTTCCAGTCCTGCTTTGTTCCTGTTCTGCCCATGCTTGCATGCTCTCACCTCCCATGGTGTGCCTTGGGGCTCTTCCCCGAGTCGTGCCGTGGTTCAGGGGCTCTCGCTCTCCCATGAGCTAGTGACCACGCCTCCATGCTCGCAACAGGATCCGAAGGCTGCGCTCGCAACAGGCTGCTGGCTGAACCTGGCCTTGCTATGAACCTTGACTACACCTTGCCCATTGTCTGCACTGACATTTGGTCCATCTCTGGACTCTCTCTTGGATCACCCTCAGGACTCACCTAAGTCCTGTCAACCCCTGGAACACAAAGGCTCAAACTGCAGGGAATGGGGCTGGTTTAAGGAAAGATACAACTTGTCCCAGATCAGGGCATGTTTGTCAGCTGTTGGTGGGGGCCTAATAGGTTTGCATAGTAGGCTGCACAGATCTTGCCACAGCACAAGGTTTCACAATTATTACAAAATGTAGAATGAGGGTCATGCATATTGTAATGAATCTGTGATTCACAGTGGAGCCAATCTGTAAATCCTCATAAATGGTGTTTGTTCAGTTTTCTAAGTTTCATAGGGCCTTGTAATACGATGGGTTAAAAAAACGCTCTCAAAACAAACATTATGCTGTCCTGTCACTTTTTAAGCTGGGGACTTGTTTTTAAGAAAAAGGCTGTATCAGCAGGGTTTACACAAGTAGTTGTGGGGGAGAGTAGCTTGTCTGTGCCTGGGATCTGATTCAAAGGAGGAGGAATGTCTGGCCAGCAGCCCTACAGAAAGGTTCCCAGACCCAGGTGCTGGCTCATCTACGCACACACACTTGTTTACAAAGCCCTATAAAAGTTCAGGGTCCTCCGGTGGGAACTTGGAGCCTCACCTGTGCACTGACGAGTGGCGCAGGATCTTTCCCGTTGAAGCTGTGTGCTCCTGTTTTTTGGTCGCACCGGGGTTCCCCGATCTGATGAGTGGCAGGATGCTGATTAGCTGTGTGCTCCTGTTTTTCGATCACACTGGGGGTTCCCTAACCTGATGCTGTTTTTCGGTCGCACCGGGGTTCCCCGATCTGATGAGTGGCAGGATGCTGATTTGGTATGTATTATAGTCACGGGAAATGAAGTATATGTATATAGTATACAGTACTCAGGGGAAAGCAGGGACAAACAAACAAACAATTGAACAACAAACACATAACCAAAATCAATATGTGTATAATTTTTAATTAGCTTAAGTTTCATTTTTAAAGCTCAGCAATAAAGGGTAAAAGTACAATGATAAAGGTAATCTAGTATCCTAAACTGTTACAATGAGAATTGGACATGACTCATTGCACTTACCAATTAATATTATTTACAAATTATGTTACCGATCCTTAAATGGCACCTATGTAACTTAAGATTCTTCAGCATCATTTTTATGAGCCTTAATGTAAACCGTTGTGATGGTCCCCACCAAACGACGGTATAGAAAAATGTTTAAATAAATAAATAAATGTGCTGTAAATAAAGCTATATTTTCATTACTGTATATCTCGTATCTTGTATCATAGTGTGTGTGTGTGTGTTTAGTATGGTGCAGGTCTGCCTACCTCCCATTTGGGCATCTTGTTACAGGCCTATAAATCGTAGGGGTTTTTTTAAACACAGGATATAATTATTTGTATTTGTCAAACTAATATCTTTCTGCCAGGAATTTTTCTAAGTCCCAAATGTAAGTGAATTGACCCTGTAATTTCTTTATGCTGTGCTCAGGCACCTTGGACTCTGTAGTAACTATAACCTCAGTAACTTTTTTCAGGAATAAAATATTTTTAGAAAATATCTGTTCAACGTTGAAAACATAAGTGAAACACTCTGTCTACTTTGAGAACAATAATAGCAGATAATTCCACAGGCCTAGGATGATTGCCAAAGGCCTGCCATTATATAAAAAATCTGCATCTCAGCTAAGGAATAGATGATAACTTCTGTGCCCTGCAGTTTTAAATATTTATTATCAAATAGCTTCATAAAAAAAATAAAAAACCTTGAACATAAAGGAAGGAGAAGGTCTTAGCAGTTTTTTGTTTTTTTTATTTTAATCTTTTGTTAGAAATGATAGGGGAATATCTCTGGTGAAATGGTCTTAAGAGGCAGGATCCGGTTTCACTATTGGGACGTGCTGGATGCAATTCACTTCAGTCTAGCAACTCCCAATAAATTCTGTCATTAAAACCAACTGGGAGACAGGTTTGGGACTTATTAGGAGCACCTTTGTGGAGGAAAATTCACCACCAGTAAAGATGAAGGAGAAGCTGTCAAGATTGCCTGCGGGAACTGTCAGCCTTAAACTTAGCTCATGGTACCTTGCCCCCGGGGAAAGCAGGAAAAACCAAATTAACTTACACCAATATGCATCACTAGGAAGGTGTTCTTGTACATGCTCTTATGGAAACTTGACACAATATAGGTCATAGCTCTTCTCTCCTCAGTGACTCTGCAACTTTTGAACCAATCACAAGGGACAGCAAAAACGTAGGGTACCTGTGATGTGCAATCCAACCTCTCTAACCAATTTTTTCTTGATTTAATCCTTTTAGTGCTTTAAAAAATAAAAACAGATCCAAAATAAAACCAAATGTAAACATGTAGGGGACTATGTGCTACGAGCTCAGGCATTTAATGAGCCCAGTTTTCAATGGTCTGATACGGCATCAAATTTGCACGTAAGTGGGCCCTTAGAGATTTATGCTAGCATTTTATAAATTGTGTGGCAGAAGTCACACAGCTTAAAAAAGCAGAGTGTATCTCTGCTCAAATGTACATGCATATATTTATAATGCAGGAAAACACAAAGTTTCTCTACCCATGCAATATTGTAATGCGTATAAAATACCCAGAGTTAAATGTGGAGGCAGGTATTTTATAAAGATTGGCACATTCTCCACTTATAAAAATATCTATTTATCTATTTTAAAGCATTTATATTCCACCAATTCACAGATCTTGGTGGATTACATCATTACATACATAATTCAAATACAAAACAAACAAAAAACATTTAAAACTAATTTAAACATTATAAAATGAATACTCTTCCCATCCATCCATCACCCCTCCCCACTGTACCTCAAGACCCCTCATAAAAAATTAATGGATAAAAAATATGCTTTAAGACAATTTAGAAAATGAAGAAACATTTTTTCAATCCTGATTTCATTAGGAAGAATATTCCAACTTTAAACTTGCAACTTTAAACATCTGGTTACGGGATTCTGTCAACTGTATTTCCCTCATAGCAGGAATTTCTAATAAAGAATGGGATGATGACCTCAATAAGCATTTAGGGCAATATTGTTGAATTGCCAATACAATACAAGGTGCTGTTAGGTTTCTCTGTGCTTTAAAAATTAACACTAGTTTCTTAAATTTAATACACCACATAACTGGAAGCCAGTGCAGGGATGCCAATACTAAGGGTGTGCATCCGTTTTTGACATATTGGCGATCCGCAACGTATTTTGTCCTATCCGTTAAATATGTGGGGAGGCGAAATGCATCGCGACTCCCCACGTATTTAACTTATTATCCATTTAATTCAGTGCACCCAGCAGCGCGCGTTTTTCTTCGCCCCCATTAGCTACTAGCTAACTATGATTTGCACAAAATGGCAGCGCCCCTGCCCTACATTCCGGTATCCATACCGGAATGCAGAGTATCCGCGCTGACATTTTGTGACATGCACTGAATGCAGCCAATCGCGCTGTCATTCAGTGCTCTCTGTCGATTTTACTGATGAGCCAGCACTATATAAACATCAGCACGAGGAGCCACGCACTTATTTCCAGTGATGCTGTGGGGAGGTGGGATGGGTGGAAGAGGGAGGAGGCTGAACTAAGAGAGATAGGCTAGTTAAGCTAGTAAAGGAAAGAAAAAGCTAATTATTCTTTGTTTTGCTGCAGTGCCAGGGTCAGCTACAGCTAGTCCTGTTTCTTTCAAGCTGTTTATTTTGGTCATCTCTGACTGAGAAGAGAAGCTGTGCTAGGTCAGCTAGCACTGACCACCATTTAGGGTGTTGGTCTGGCTTGGAGAGATATATTATTTTCAATTTCATCCATTTTTCTGGAGTGACAAAAATTCCTGCTTTTTTAAACAGATTTTTTAAATTCCAATTACTTAGTCTCTCAGTGCACTGGGCTTCACTGGGCAGTTTAACAGGCTGGGTCTGTGCAGTCAAGTGCCCAGGGAGTGTGCCTCTTTTGTGCTTACAAGCAAGCAGCTTCTGTGGGCGCGCCACGCACATTAGTGCACAGCCAGGCACCGTGACAGTGGGCAGTGAGTACTTTTAACAGACTGATCCTAACTATTTGGTTGGGTCTGTGCAGTCAAGTGCCCAGGGAGTGTGCCTCTTTTGTGCTTACAAGCAAGCAGCTTCTGTGGGCGTGCCACGCACATTAGTGCACAGCCAGGCACCGTGACAGTGGGCAGTGAGTACTTTTAACAGACTGATCCTAACTATTTGGTTGGGTCTGTGCAGTCAGGTGCCCAGGGAGTCTGCCTCTTTTGTGCTTACAAGCAAGCAGCTTCTGTGGGCACGCCACACACATTAGTGCACAGCCAGGCACCGTGACAGTGGGCAGTGGGTACTTTTAACAGACTGATCCTAACCATTTGGTTGGGACTGTGCAGTCAGGTGCCCAGAGAGTTTGCCTCTTTTGTGCTTACAAGCAAGTAGCTTCTGTGGGCACGCCACACACATTAGTGCACAGCCAGGCACCGTGACAGTGGGCAGTGGGTACTTTTTATTTATTTTTATTTATTTAAAAATCTTTCTATACCGTCATTTAGTAGTATAGCATCACAACGGTTTACAGATAGGCACATAAATAAGTCTGGTTAGGATTATAAATTAGCTAGTAGGTGCCAATAAAGTTTCGGTTACATGATTCAAATAATATACGCTATTTGGATTGTGGATTGGAAATTCCATTTATATAAATAATAGGATATCCATATATGAGAATACTGTACTCTTAAATTAATCTTTAGGTATGAGAAAAAAATAATAAAGGAGGGATAACTGCTATTTGTTGACTTTTAACAGTGTGCCGGAGTTCTCTTTTGGTTTGGTTGGGTCTGAGCAGTCAAGTGCCCAGGGAGTCTGCCTCTTTTGTGCTTACAAGCAAGCAGCTTCTGTGGGCACGCCACACACATTAGTGCACAGCCAGGCACCGTGACAGTGGGCAGTGTTACTACTCAGTGACATTTAATCCATAATTTCAGGGAAAGAGAGATGTAGTCGAGTGATTGGGACTGGCAGAGGAGGCACCTCAAAAGACACTAGTGCAACACCACCAGTAGAGCTAAAAAGGCAACTGTCGCACTCTAAACTGTTTGTAGGGGATGGCAGTTCCATGCCAAAAAAAATGAAATCTGACCATGATACATCACCACCACCACCACTTGTTTCTGGCCCTATAGTTTTGGAGGTGAGGGAAGGGGAGGCAGAGTCATGCCAGACAAAATGTAGACACCCAAAAGCAGCAGGGGGACAGAAGTCTCAACTAACACTTAGCGTTGACAAGGTAGCGCAGTCACTGTTTGCTTCTGATTCAGATGAAGGATCTTCTTGTGTGGGATTCTCATCTGAAACGGAAGAAGTAATAGCTGACGAATCTTCGGTAGAATCAGTTAGTCCTGTCTTAGCCTCCACAAATGTGCTGCACGGGAGAGATGAAAGTGATAACGAGGAGGAGGAAGAGCAGTCAGTACAGGCACAGAGGGTGACTGAGGCCCCCTCTGGCATTGCTTCTCAGGGTGCACCCACTACCTCAGCTCCAGTGCCAGCATCCACCCCCAAGGTGTTAGAGAGGGGAGGATCACAAAAGACATCTCCGATCTGGAGACACTTTAAAGTGACGGAAGACTCGCGTTATGATCGGTGTAATTACTATGCCAGGGATATTAGAAGCAAGCAAATGGGATATCTATCTAATTTTGGCATGAACCATCATTTGAAGAGGCAACACCCAACAAGATTACTGCCATCTGGGGATGGTGGCAGTACCTGTGGGGGGACCCCTTCCAACCAGTGTGCAGTGATAGGAAAGCAGCAGAGTCAGCCCATGCCCTCATCCCCTTCTAGCAGTCAGGTGGCAGGCCAGCAACCCCCTGACATGTGGCAGAAGTGACAATCCAGCATGGAGGAAATGGGGTGGAGTGCGGTAACGCTATCCCGGGGTAGGAGGCAGGCAGCCTCAAAAGTTGTAACCAGGACCATTGGGGAAATGATTGCCCTTGATGACCAGCCATTGCAGTTAGTGGAGAATGTGGGTTTCAAGCGTTTTTTGAAGGTCGTACTTCCAAATTACAAAATCCCCTGCAGAACCACATTTAGTAGAAAGGTCATCCCCAGCCTGTACAAGCAGTATCACAGTCGCATGCAAGCACTGCTAGCTAAGGCAGAGGGAAGAGTGCATTTCACCTGTAATATCTGGACCGCCATGAATGCTGCACACTCTTACCTCTCTCTGACAGCACACTGGTGGGACATGGCTGAGGCAGGGGCAGCCAGCAGCTCTATTACTGAAGAAGTATCAGGGTGGAGGTGGGCTTTACTGCACACCCACCTGATGGACCAGGCCCATACCGCAGCCAATATTCTAGCATGTATCAGACAGATGCTGGAGGGCTGGCAACTACACCAGCGAGACAGGAAAATGCAGGCAGGGTTCTTTGTCACAGACAATGGTGCAAACATGGTTAAGGCAATAACCGATGGGCGCTTTAAGAACATCCAATGTTTTGCACACACTGTGCACCTGGTAGTGAAGTCAGCTCTGGGCTTGGAGTCCAATGACAAAGGACAATGAATACCTGCATAGGTTAATACAGAAGTACAGGAACATAGCAGCACACTTCCACAGAAGTGTCAAGGCAGGGCAGGTTCTCCGACAAAAGCAGACTGATTTGGATATGCCTCACAAGCGTCTCATTCAAGACATTGCCACCCAGTGGAATTCCACCTTTATGATGCTGGAGAGGTTACTGGAG
Source organism: Rhinatrema bivittatum (assembly GCF_901001135.1). Lineage (NCBI taxonomy): Eukaryota > Metazoa > Chordata > Amphibia > Gymnophiona > Rhinatrematidae > Rhinatrema > Rhinatrema bivittatum. The sequence goes on from NC_042615.1 coordinate 597,795,318, forward strand.
CTACAGACACCCCTTCATGAACTTTCTGGTACAATGGACATAGGTGTGCAGAATCCCCTAGGGCATCATGATTGGTTAGTCATGAGTCAGCTGGTAAAAATCCTGCAGCCCTTCAAGGATATCACGGAGGAGCTGAGTTACAGAAGTGCCACCTTGGCTGACATCATCCCTATAGTTAATTTCCTGGATGAACATTTGGAGGCCTTTAAACAGGAAGAGGGAATGACAGCTGAGGTGCTGCAGTGTCTGGACGTTTTGCAGCAGCAGGTGAAATACAGATTAAGGCCTTTAACAGACGACCGCACGTACATGCTCACCTCAGTCTGTGATCCCCGTGTGAAAGGGAAACTCGCCCTACAGTCCAATTGTCTGTCATTTGTGAAGGAGCTGCTGTTAGCAAAAGTCAGTGAACAGGAGCGCCATAGGTGGAGACAGATTAGGCTTGAAGCAGAGGTAGAAACAGCAGGCACATCAGAGAGTTGTGCTGCTAGCGCAAGCAGGAGCAGCACTGTGTCAACGACAGATAGTAATTCCTCCTCCACGTCAGAACACCCAAGGCATGTTGCCCATAAAGATTCATCAGTTGTGCAACGGGCGAGAGAGAAAGCAGCTGGCATGAGTGACTCTGAGCCCGCCCAAGCAAAGGAGACACCAGCACAGCTGTCAGTGACACGGTATCTCTCAGAGCCGATAGAGAAAATGTAGACAGATCCGCTGGCATATTGGGCACACAAGTCCACTGTCTGGCCACACCTAGCCAAAGTGGCTCAGCGATATCTGTCATGTCCACCAACCAGTGTGCCCAGTGAACGTGTCCTTTCAATGACAGGGGATATCATGAGCCCTCACCGCTCAAGGCTTGCACCAGAGTTGATGGAAATGCTAGTGTTTTTGAAAGTAAACCTGCCTTTGCTTAGGTTTCCAAATTTTCCCTGTGAATGGCAAGATGAATAAAAGCAATTCAAAGCCTTGCAGCAGCTCCAATTGCCTCCTATGCTCCAGATAATATATGCACTGCAGCACATGTACCTGAAATGAAACGCTGTGCCTGACCATCCACTGCCCTGCCTGTACGTCCCTACAAGGGCATGACCTCAAACGCTGTGCCTGACCATCAACTATCCAGGCCTTATGTTCCTACAAGTGTTTGACCTCGTTTGCTGTGCCTGTCAGTCTAGGCCTTATGTCCCTAGGTGGGATTGACTTCTGTCCTCGACTGCTTTGCCTGTCAGTCCAGGCCTTATGTCCCTAGGTGGGATTGACTTCTGTCCTCGACTGCTTTGCCTGTCCGTCCAGGCCTTATGTTCCTACAAGTGTTTGACCTCGATTGCTGTGCCTGTCAGTCCAGGTCTTATGTCCCTAGGTGGGATTGACTTCTGTCCTCGACTGCTTTGCCTGTCAGTACAGGCCTTATGTAAGACTAGGGGGCACTCCATGAAAGACTAGGGGGCACTCCATGAAGTTAGCATGGGGCACATTTAAAACTAATCGGAGAAAGTTCTTTTTTACTCAACGCACAATTAAACTCTGGAATTTGTTGCCAGAGGATGTGGTTAGTGCAGTTAGTATAGCTGTGTTTAAAAAAGGATTGGATAAGTTCTTGGAGGAGAAGTCCATTACCTGCTATTAAGTTCACTTAGAGAATAGCCACTGCCATTAGCAATGGTAACATGGAATAGACTTAGTTTTTGGGTACTTGCCAGGTTCTTATGGCCTGGATTGGCCACTGTTGGAAACAGGTTGCTGGGCTTGATGGACCCTTGGTCTGACCCAGTATGGCATTTTCTTCTTATTATTATTATTATTTAGGGCTTTTTTATACTGACACTCATGATACCAATCATATCGTATCAGTTTACAATATGTTCTTATGTTCTTATAGTATTAGTATGATCTACTGGCAAAGTTGACAAGGTTTCAATTAAGGGAGAAAGATCAGCATTTAGCAGTCCTGGAGGACAGTAAAGCAAGCACAAGTTGACCAATGATATAGTAAGGAGATAATGAAATTTTAATGACAGCCAGTAGGCTGCCACCACTATGATTTGGCCTAAGTTGAGATATTGGTGTGCAACCATTCGGACATCGTTTAGTTAATATTAAATATCAGAGTCTATAAGACATGATTCAGTAATCAACAAACAGTCTGGTTTAGTTGTTGCAGTAAGGTCATAAATGATTGGTACTTTCTTTTCAACCAATTGAGCATTTAATACAGGTAAGGATAATGTTGAAGCTACTAATAAAATTGAGAGTGAGTTCACATGAATTCATTGGAGGAAGTTATTAGGGCACAGTTGAGTGATTTGTGAGATAGTTTGCCATATTATCCATGGCCAGTAATGATTGGAATGTTCATGTTGGAAATAGATAATTCTTATTAAGTTCATCAGTATGGAACTAAGATGGCTGCCAAGTGAGGATGTGGTGGAGACACTCCCAATGCTGTTTGCCTGAACTTGCTTTTTTTCCTCTCATAATTTTTTCTTGTAATGCCTCACACCAAGAGGAAAGCAAAACTATGAGGGATGACTGCTAGCTCTCCCATTCCTGATCCTTTTCAGCCTTGCATCGAGGCTTTTTTTGCCTGAAATGTGGCTCAGGTGCCGAGAGGGGCAGCCGCTGGAGGAAGTGAGCTGGAGCAAGCACCCTCCCCCAGGCCTATGATACTACTCTTAGCCCCAGCGAGCCGAATAAACTAACTCCCCCTCCATTTGTAGATACCGGGAGCCCAGCGAATGCAGAAACAACCCCGGAGGAAAACAGGGGAATATCAGAACGTTCACAATGGAGAATACCCCGGACCTCAGCAGCGATGATCCCGCAAAAGTTGGAGGACAGAGGTGATCTTAGAATTCCCTTGGCGGTAAGAGCTATTGAGTTAAAAAGATCTGAACAAGATCCGAGGCTGGGAACAGGCAGCAGTAGGGGGGTGGAGCAGGCCTCCATTAACCCTCTGGGAGTTGAAATTTTCCCAGAATCTATGAATGTTGAAGGTTTGTGGCCTGTACTAAAGTCAATGAAAAGTCTTTACTAACTTTATCACAAATGACACTTGAAACTAAAACTCAAGTGATGATTAATACTAATCTGATTACTACCTATGACTTGAAGTTTGAAGACAAGGGTTAACGAATTACTTCAGTTGAAAATGTTCAACAGAACTTGGTTAAATCAGAGTCTATTCACAATAAAAGACTGGAAAATTTGGAGAATGCTATGAGAGCACTTAATTTGAGAATCTTAAATTTCCCAGTAGTAAATTTGGTTTTTCCTTTAGATCTTTTTAAGAGATACATTTTACAAATGTTAAAAATTCCATAGGCAGCAATGTCTGTTGTAACAAAAATTTACTACTTGTCTCAGTCAATTCAAGAAAATCTACCTGCGCAGGGAAGATCGGTATCTCTGGATGTTTCAAGGATAATAGAGTCATCTCAAGAAGAGGAGGTTACCCAGCAAAGGCACTTACTCGTATCCTTTGCCTTCTTAATGGGCTGTAACAGCATCTTGAAACAATTTTTTCGAAATCGTCAAATTTTATTTCTTGGTCAGAAAGTATGGATATTTCCTGACTTAGTAAAAGCTACACAGATAAGAAGAAAATATTTTCTTTCCATGAGACCTGAGGTATTGCAATTAGGTTCTAAATTTGACCTGCGCTATCCTTGTAAGTGCTGTGTTATTTACAATAATACTAAGTATGTCTTCTTTGATACAAATCAACTCAGAGGTTTTCTGGATGCGCACCACGAAAGAGACCCTACTGCTGGTTCGACATAAAGAAATAGCCATATACCCTATCAGCGCCATTACTCAATTGATTTGTTATATTTGCCTATTATGTTTGCTCATTACTATGTTCAGCCTCCTCAAAATTTCCTATATTTTGGTACATGGTTAAATGTGATTTTCAAATATTTCTAATATTATTATGCAATCCTTAATATGATTTGTACAATATATATGTACCTTGATTGCTTTAAAGTTCTTCTTGAAAGAAATGTAAAACTTATGAAAATTAAAAAAAGTTCATCAATATGGAACACCGGAGGTGACTAACCTTGATAGAGATGGCAAATTAACCAGAATTAACCAGATGGAGAAGAATATAATTTTTGGTCACAGACAGTCACATGAAGGAGCTCACAAAGGGTGGGGGCCTCTGTCATGCTCCTTTGGTGCCCTATACACTGGCACACTGCACCTTTACTGTCACTCAGTCCCTTTTTGCCCAGCACCTAGATGACATCAGAAGGGGTGGGTCAATCCTCATTGCTTTCAATGGGAAACAGAATTTTTACCCTTCAAGCAGTTTGAAATAGGGTGAAACAGGCAAACAAAGACAAGGGAAAAATAATTGAAGCAGCTGGATAAAAATGACACAAAATGGTGATTTCAAAATTACCTCACCCCAAACTTTTCAAGTCACCTGCTCCCATGCGCGCGCGCGCGCACACACACATACATCATTCATTCATTAAATGTATGTTTCTCTTGTAAACAAAGATCCAAATGAGTTACAACATATTAGAAATACAGATAGTATAAATCTGTAATTAACCACATTACAAACCAAATAATATACTTCAGTCTATAATATATAAATATCACATTCAACTCAAAACTAAACAAACCAAATAAATATGCAATCACAATAATATCTATAACACCACACACCCACATATACACACCCACATAGGTTTCCTACACACACACATCCAGCCTCACCCCCACAAATTTCCCAAAAACATTCACACATACATGCACACACATTCACACACACACACACACATCTATAATACTGTACACACCACTACATCCATATGCACACTCCTACTCACCTGTCACCCTACCCACACACACACAAACACATCCTATACACACAAATCATACTTACCCTCAACATACCCATACACCTACACACACCCACAGAGGCTCCATCTCTCCCTCCAGCACAGTTGAGGGTTTAGGGGCAAATATTCAAGATATATAAATAGTCTTAATTAACAATTTAATTTTGAAATAGCCTTGTCTCTTTTCTAATGATTTTTCAAGGCCATTAATAATTGAACAGATTGTAAAAACTGGAAAAAACTATGATGAGGTATAGTACTCTATGTTCTTGTAATGTAAGGAACCCAAGACCTTATTCTACAATTCTGTTTTGAAAAGCATTCCTGAAGCTTTGCCTCTGCATACTTTCCCTAGCTGTTCCCGTTTTCTAAACAGATATTTTGTAACAACTTTCTCCAGAGACACCACTGAATATATTCATGCATCTTGATACTAATTACATTAGGGCTTCCCAAATCTGTCCTGGGACCCCCATCAATCAGGATTCCAGAATATCCATAATAAATATGTACAAAATTAATTTTCAGATATTGAAAACCCGGTTCAGACAAATTTATTTCATGTACATCCATAGCGGGTATCCTGAAAATCTGATAGTGTTGGAAAGGTAGACCCTTGAGCCGAAACGAGGTTGACACTACCACCAGGAGTGGGCCACTGTTGGTCCTAGTCGTCGGGAGGCAGTACAGGCAAAGAAGACCCAACTGACCTTTACCCGCAGGTTCAGCCCTTGGCTACCGGGGCCGGCAGGGGTCTCTCAAGGCGTGGAACTGGAAGAAGAAGCTGAAGCGGTGTTGGACAAGCAGGAGTCGAAGCAGGCAGCATACAAGCAGAACCAGGAACAGGCCAGAGGTCAGGACAGGCAGCAAACAGGCATTGTTAGTGAAACAGGCAGGAGGTCAGGGCAGGCGGAGATCAAGCAGAGTCGGGATACCAAGTAGGAGTCAAGCAGGCAGAGGTCAAGCAGAGTCAGGCAGGCAGGGTCAGAACCAGAAGATCAATCCGAAGGGACGAGGAGCAAGGCGGGGGACTGGAGACAAGGAGCAGGAACACTGGAACCAGGAATCAGGAGCAGAAGGCGAGGCAGGAATGCTGGGAACAAGGCAGATATCAGGAATGCAGACAACTCGCACTCATGAAGGAGCAGGACCCGATGCTGAGGCATAGTGCTAGTGGCAAGGCAGGTTATATATATCCACCCTGACTGACATCATGTCTGCGGGCCACGGGGAACTTTCCCACCACTGGCCCTTTAAATTTGCAGCAGAGGTGCGCACACTCCTAGGGAGCCAGGTGCAGAACTCGGCGTCAACAGCATGTGGAGGCGCTGCGTGAGCAGGCCGCAGCTGCAGCAGTCGGCATCGGGAAGCGGTGACGGGGAGAGGCAGGAGTGGGCCACCTTCCTGGCTAGGTAAGGGGACCCGGTCGTAGTCTCACATGGCCGGAGATCCTAACAGATAGATGTGGGGATCTTCAGAAGATGTTTGAGAAACCCTGAAATATGAACATAGACCAATAGCAACCCGCACATAAAAAACACTTAGAATATCTATTTCTACCTTAAGGATTCTTGCTGCAGTCACTTTAATTGGACAATTAAATATAGTATCTGTTCATTTCAAAAACAGTGAAAGAAAAAGCATGGTTAGTAATTAGGCTATATAATTTCTACAAATCTTAATTTTATTAGGGAATAAAGTCTTTACAAATTATGAAGCAAATTTAGTGATTATTAGGGCAAATAATTTCTTCCAAACTCACTTTTGTAATGTAATAAATATTTTGAGTGCTACTTTAAAAAGGGAACAGAATAAATGTTTTAACATTTGGTCAAGTTATACATTTATCTTAGTTAATTATCATTGGGTAAATGTATAATTTCTAAATTTAAATTGGCTTATACACACACTAATAAAAATTGTGCACATAAGGATCTAGTCATCCAAAATACTTTTGGGGCTGGAGGATGAGCAGAGGGAAAACCCCAAATAGCAACTGTTGTAAAAGAAGATATTTGGTATATAGATATAAGAAGAGAATATTAATCATGATCCAATAAAAGATATGTGAAGGAGTCATGGAGCAGGGCATGTCTAGAATATTGTTCTCTCTCTCAGTTGTCAAATTATCCATCAGCTCCTTCTCTCTGTTTGTTAGAACCTCTTGTAACAAACAGGAGGCTATAAATGTATTGTCCCTTTTGGAGAAGTTACTGTAGGCAACCAAGTGGCTCTAGGGAGGTAAGTCAATGCTCAATGCCATTTCCCAGTTCTCGGGACTTTCAAACACCATCTTTCCACGTCTTCAGACCCACATAGACCAACAATCATCTGAACAAGCACAGCATATGCATACGTGGCTCAGGTTAACTCCATCAATCTTTTACCTCTGTACGAAGTGCAAATAGCTCTTCCTGGGGCTTTTAAACACAGTCAGGTTAGCACAGCTCTTGACTGACCTTTAAACAGACAGTGGGATGCTTGCACGTTTGGTGCCTCCCTGAGGTTTATTTGTTTACAGTTATTTATATCCCGCCAATTACTAGAATCTGTTCTAGGTGGGTTCATCCACTAGTTTGCCCAGCTAGGTCCTCAAAACCCTCTGGTTTAATAACCTGAACACTGCCCCCCCCCCCCCCCCCCCAGTTACCCCGACTCTTTAAAACCCTCAGGAATGGCTTTTTTTTTGTTTGATTTTTAAACTTACACCTCCCTCCATAGCAGACATAAAATCACATGGAACTAGACTTGGGCCCACGCCCAGGCGAGTAAGTATTTGCATGAACATCTCTTGGCCATGACCTGGAATGTCTATACCCTGCCCACACCATGCCCCTTTTTGAATGTGAGGAAGATGTGCATACAGAAGGCAATACAAATGCATACAGATGGCTTTTAAAATATGGTGGGTGCCCTATATGCACGCGCATCTCCCGGTTTGGTATGGGCTGGGTTTTTTTAATTCACCTATAAGTGCATGTTGGTCCTGCCCAGGAATGGCCCTAGATTGCCCTTTTTTACACGTGTATATGTGCACATGAAAGTGAAAATCTGCATGCATCTTGGTCTTTTATAAAATATGGAATATATGAGTAGAGGCTGCTTATGTGATATTAAATATTATCACATATATTTAATAATGATAATATTTATGCATATAATATTTTGAAAATTCACCTTTAAGGGTGTTCACTAAAAAGTGTTTGTTTGTTTTTTCAAGTGTTTTGCATTTCATTTGCTATTCATTTCTGTTCATTTTGCTAATTTGAAATGAAATAAATATCAAAAGGAAAAGGCAAAAATGAAAATAAAAGAATAAAAGGAAGTGAAACAAAAACTATAGGGTAAGATTCCTCCATTCCCCATTGAAACAAAATTCAGCATCACCAAAATTTAAACATTTAAATCCTCCCACAGATCTCCCTCTCCCCCCCCCCCCCCCCCCATGTACGTTTGTTTGCATAGTTCTGGCTGACCTGCCTTCTTAAAAGTTCAGGGATTCTTTGGCTGAGCAAGGGCGGTGGAATTTGGAAACAGTGGTAAATAAATAGAATCGGGGCCTATTGGCCCCTCTCTAATTCTGCCCCTGTCCGGCAGTCTTAATCTCTTCATCATAATGCACACTGCTCTAGTTCCTGTCATCAGTGCCACAAATCATTCAGGCAATAATAAAAATCATGTCATATGCACAACATGAGAGGTTGGTATGTCATCATAAGGGTGATGCAGCATGGAATTTCTAAGGGCTCTTGAGCAAGTCCCATAACCACTGCCAATGATGGAATAAATAATTTCTGTAAAAGGCTGTCTATATAATCAGGACACCGTCTGTGATCCTAGTCACTTGATTTTGGAAGGGTGAAAGAAGACATTGTATAAGAAGCAGAATATCTCAAGCAGAAGATTCTTTGGTCCCAAGCTAGATCTGAAGAAGGCAAGCTGATTTGATAGAATACCTTTCTAATGGCTCCTTCCAGAGGGTGATAGAAAACACAATTGGCATTCATCTGTCCTTTGTGTGCACATGACCCTGCCTTTTTTGTGGTCATAGTTTCTTACACTTTCCCATGGTTTCCTTCCCTAATGGCTGTCCAGTATATACAAGACAAGATGTGCCAAAGTGAGATAACGCTACTAAATGTAATGTCCCAAAAAGTTGAAAAAATATAATACCAAAAAACAGAAATCCACTATTAAACTACCTTAAAGTTTGCAAAATTCACTTAACAGTGCAATCAAAAAACAGCTGTCAATCATTTAAGGACCTTCATACATTTAGGGCATATGCATTACTTTAGCTCATGAAGCAACTAACCAGTTGCCTAGCCCAAAAGTATATAACCACTAGGGATGTGAATCGTTTTTCAACGATTAAAATTATCGTCCGATAATGTTTATATCGTCTTAAATCGTTATAGAACACGATACAATAGAAATTCTAACGATTTATCGTTAAAAATCGTTAAATCATGTTAGTGCGCACTAACTCGAGTTAGTGCGCACTAACTCCCCGTTAGTGCGCACTAACTCGATTTAGTGCGCACTAACTGAAAATGATACAAATAAACACTTTCCAGGTCACTGAAGGTCAGTTAGGAATGAATATGTGTTCCTATTGGCTGGCTGCCCTCTTATCTATTGATATTACCAAGGTTACCACTGAGGTGATGGTTGGCGGGATGGGAAATGGAACTGGAAACTAACGAACACCAACAGAAAATGAAACAAAGTGTTCACACTTCCCAGGTCAGTAAAGGTCACTTAGGAATGAATATGTATGTATGTATTCCTATTGGCTGGCTGTGCTCTTATCTATTGATGTTACCAATATGGTTGGGGGGATGTGAAATGGAAACAGTTGGAAGCTTGACAAAAAAAGTAATGTAATGATCAGCACTCACGTGACTAGAACTTGTTTGTTTATTATTTTTGTTAGCAGGCACCTGAAATGCTAGTGCATGTTGAATTTGCCAATCACTGTGCATTTTAGAAAGGTGGTCCTGGCTGGAACTGTACACAGTTCAAATATATGTAATTGATTGTTGGTAAGTGTATTTTTTAAGTAGCCACACTGGCACCAGTATGTTTACTTTTCCTCCTACTTAACTCACTAGCTCAGCTTTGTAAGAAGGGCTTCTCTGCTTGTGTGTTGTTTTTGTTTGGTGTGAGGAGAGCAGAAACATCAGATCTTTATTCAATCTACTACAGTCATCTCTTACAGTGCCCTATCCCTATTAATACCAGGAGTGTTGTGATCTTCCTGCACACAGTGCCCTAACCCTGATACCAGTCTGAGACAGCTCCCTCCCTGCATTACTAGTGAGAGGCTGGCTTCACAGACAGGGGGGAGCTGCCTGACCCTCACTCCTGACTTCCCCCATGTCCCAGCTAGTGAATGGTGTGTGGGTGAGGGGGGGGGGAGGATGGTGAAGTCTGAGACAGCTCCCTCCCTGCATTACTAGTGAGAGGCTGGCTTCACAGACAGGGGGGAGCTGCCTGACCCTCACTCCTGACTTCCCCCATGTCCCAGCTAGTGAATGGTGTGTGGGTGAGGGGGGGGGGGAGGATGGTGAAGTCTGAGACAGCTCCCTCCCTGCATTACTAGTGAGAGGCTGGCTTCACAGATAGGGGGGAGCTGCCTGACCCTCACTCCTGAATTCCCCCATGTCCCAGCTAGTGAATGGTGTGTGGGTGAGGGGGGGGGGGGAGGATGGTGAAGTCTGAGACAGCTCCCTCCCTGCATTACTAGTGAGAAGCTGGCTTCACAGACAGGGGGGAGCTGCCTGACCCTCACTCCTGACTTCCCCCATGTCCCAGCTAGTGAATGGTGTGTGGGTGAGGGGGGGGGGGGGAGGATGGTGAAGTCTGAGACAGCTCCCTCCCTGCATTACTAGTGAGAGGCTGGCTTCACAGACAGGGGGGAGCTGCCTGACCCTCACTCCTGACTTCCCCCATGTCCCAGCTAGTGAATGGTGTGTGGGTGAGGGGGGGGGGGGGAGGATGGTGAAGTCTGAGACAGCTCCCTCCCTGCATTACTAGTGAGAGGCTGGCTTCACAGACAGGGGGGAGCTGCCTGACCCTCACTCCTGACTTTCCCCATGTCCCAGCTAGTGAATGGTGTGTGGGTGAGGGGGGGGGGGGGGAGGATGGTGAAGTCTGAGACAGCTCCCTCCCTGCATTACTAGTGAGAGGCTGGCTTCGCAGACAGGGGGGAGCTGCCTGACCCTCACTCCTGACTTCCCCCATGTCCCAGCTAGTGAATGGTGTGTGGGTGAGGGGGGGGGGGAGGATGGTGAAGTCTGAGACAGCTCCCTCCCTGCATTACTAGTGAGAGGCTGGCTTCACAGACAGGGGGGAGCTGCCTGACCCTCACTCCTGACTTCTCCCATGTCCCAGCTAGGGAATGGTGTGTGGGTGAGGGGGGGGGGGGGGAGGATGGTGAAGTCTGAGACAGCTCCCTCCCTGCATTACTAGTGAGAGGCTGGCTTCACAGACAGGGGGGAGCTGCCTGTCCCTCACTCCTGACTTCCCCCATGTCCCAGCTAGTGAATGGTGTGTGGGTGAGGGGGGGGGGAGGATGGTGAAGTCTGAGACAGCTCCCTCCCTGCATTACTAGTGAGAGGCTGGCTTCACAGACAGGGGGGAGCTGCCTGTTCCTCACTCCTGACTTCCCCCATGTCCCAGCTAGTGAATGGTGTGTGGGTGAGGGGGGGGGGGGGAGGATGGTGAAGTCTGAGACAGCTCCCTCCCTGCATTACTAGTGAGAGGCTGGCTTCACAGACAGGGGGGAGCTGCCTGTTCCTCACTCCTGACTTCCCCCATGTCCCAGCTAGTGAATGGTGTGTGGGTGAGGGGGGGGGGGGGGAGGATGGTGAAGTCTGAGACAGCTCCCTCCCTGCATTACTAGTGAGAGGCTGGCTTCACAGACAGGGGGGAGCTGCCTGTTCCTCACTCCTGACTTCCCCCATGTCCCAGCTAGTGAATGGTGTGTGGGTGAGGGGGGGGGGGTGGATGGTGAAGTCTGAGACAGCTCCCTCCCTGCATTACTAGTGAGAGGCTGGCTTCACAGACAGGGGGGAGCTGCCTGACCCTCACTCCTGACTTCCCCCATGTCCCAGCTAGTGAATGGTGTGTGGGGGAGGGGGGGGGGGAGGATGGTGAAGTCTGAGACAGCTCCCTCCCTGCATTACTAGTGAGAGGCTGGCTTCACAGACAGGGGGGAGCTGCCTGACCCTCACTCCTGACTTCCCCCATGTCCCAGCTAGTGAATGGTGTGTGGGTGAGGGGGGGGGGGGGGAGGATGGTGAAGTCTGAGACAGCTCCCTCCCTGCATTACTAGTGAGAGGCTGGCTTCACAGACAGGGGGGAGCTGCCTGACCCTCACTCCTGACTTCCCCCATGTCCCAGCTAGTGAATGGTGTGTGGGTGAGGGGGGGGGGGGAGGATGGTGAAGTCTGAGACAGCTCCCTCCCTGCATTACTAGTGAGAGGCTGGCTTCACAGACAGGGGGGAGCTGCCTGACCCTCACTCCTCCGGGGTATTGTGATCTTCCTGCACACAGTGCCCTATCCCTGATACCAGGGGTGTTGTGATCTTCCTGCATGCAGTGCCCTATCCCTATTAATACCAGGAGTGTTGTGATCTTCCTGCATGCAGTGCCCTATCCCTATTAATACCAGGAGTGTTGTGATCTTCCTGCATGCAGTGCCCTATCCCTGATATCGGGATGTGTGCAAGAAGATCACAACACCCCCGGTATCAGGAATAGGGCACTGTGTGCAGGAAGATCACAACACCCCCAGTATCAGGAATAGGGCACTGTGTGCAGGAAGATCACAACACCCCTGGTATTAGGGATAGGGCACTGTGTGCAGGAAGATCACAACACTCCTGGTATTAATAGGGATAGGGCACTGTGTGCAGGAAGATCACAATACCCCTGGTATCAGGGTTAGGGCACAAGTTCTAGTCACATTGACTGATCACATTACTTGTTTTGTCAAGCTACCAACTGTTTCCATTTCCCATCCCCCATATACTGTCAGTAGGAAACTTGGTAACATGAATAAATAAGAGGGCAGCCAATAGGAATACATATTCATTCCTAAACTGACCTTAACTGACCTGAAAAGTGTCAAATTGTATCATTTTCAGTTAGTGCGCACTAACTCCCAGTTAGTGCGCACTAACTCCCGTTAGTGCGCACTAACTCGAGTTAGTGCGCACTAATCGGAAAAAACGATTTTTAACGATTTTTTAACTAAAAAATCGTGCCTAAGACGATTTTCTTGCCCTGCCACACGATTTCTATCGTTAAGACGATATGGAAAACGATTCACATCCCTAATAACCACTGGCCCAAGATATGTATTTAAAAAAAAAATAATTATGCATTTAAAATCCAAAAAGGAAAATTAACTTATCTTATATAGAAAACACTTCGAACTCCACACTGACCACTCTGCACATTACTGGCCCATTTAAACGCCCTACACGGTCCGTGTTTCAGAAGTGAAACTTCCTTCCTCAGGGACTGTAGATGAGGGCAGCTCACATCGAAAACATCTTGAGACCTTTAACATGATCCATGGTCCTGGTTCAGCAGCTTTTCCAAATCCAAGTGACCAAATCTGCATGCATCCAGCCATTTCTATGTAACTGCAAACCAATCAGAGAATTTCAGTTGAAGACTCCAACAAAACAAACTTTATTGCTATATAGCTCAGAGACACAGAGGAAAGGGTTTGCCATACTTGGGAGGGGAGGGAATTAAGACTCACCAGGCTGACCTACTCAGCCCGGCCTAGCCTGCCTGGCCTGGCCACATCTGGCCAAGGCAAGAGGGAGGGAGTTCCATTGAGAAAGTTGGGGAACTTTAGGGTTTTTTTTAGAGCAGATTTTCTGGTAATGATATGCAACTTGGCCAGTGAGTTAATAAAGCTGTTTAGCACACTTTTTTTTTTTACTCCTGGTCTATTTGCATGTAATTAGCTTCCTGTACTCATAGAGATGGCTTTTTCAAATCTGCACGTTGAACAAAACCCATGCTTAAAATCTAACTCTGATTATTGCACAGGTTTTATTACATTGGCCCTGGTATGTCCAGACAGATCCAAGAGCCATTAGCAGCTTTAGGACTGCCAATGTGCCTTTTCCAAGGCACACCTTCAGCCCCTCAGCACTGCTTGTTGGCCAGCAGGGCCTGCACTCCATGCCTTAACATACTCCTTCTGTGGCACATCCCGGTTTGGCTGAATCTGGATCCCCCATACCATCCTGAGTTGCAGCTTTTTAACATATGATTATGTTTATTTGCTGTAGTCAACAAATAATCTTGGCTCTAAATTTTTCTACGTTCTGAATTTGGGTGAAATGATTCCCTCAGGAAATGCGATCGTGCTGACAGCTGAGGTAAATGCACAGCTTGAACAACTGTTCATGCATTTATTTCGCTCGCCTTTGAAAACAGTTCTATGAATTCAGTTATTTGTTTCTAATAGTCTTCATTATTCAGCTTTCGACTTTCCTTGTATGCTGTCTGAAAAATCAAAGCCTGTAGCATGTGTATTAGAAAGCTAAACCAGTTTCTGCATTTCCCAGTCATCTACTGTTAAAATTTCAAAATTATTTCATTTTTTAAAATGTAAAAGTTACATAGATATTATCTCTATATTAACAATATAATACATTAATGCTTATAAAACTAAAAATATATAATTTAACAATATTCTAAATGTATTTTAATATAATATCATTTTAATCTTAATTTAGTATAATACTATTCCACCACTTGCCTACCTTTGTGTTTAGTAGCTGGAAAAATGCCCATTTATTACCTACTTACATAGTAACATAGTAATGATGGCAGAATAGAACTAGATGGCCCATCAAGTCTGCCCAGCAAGTTTCTTGTGGTAGTACCTGCCACTCCATGCAAGATACCCCCATGTTTCTCTCAAGAGTAGTAACTGCCACTTAGGGATGTGAATCATTTTTGAAGGATTAAAATTATCGTCAGAAAATTTTAAAATCGTCCTAAATCATTAGAGTGCACGATACAATACAAATGCCCCGATTTATCGTCAGGGGCATTTGTATTGTATCGTTAAATAGGGCACGGGAATTATTTGGGGGAGGGCGGGAAAACCGGCACACCAAAACAACCCCTAAACCCACCCCGACCCTTTAAAACCAATTCCTTACCCTCCCGAACACCCCCAAAATGTTAAATTATCTGCGGGTCCAGTGGGGGGGTCCCGGCGCGATCTCCCGCTCTCGGGCCATCGGCGCCATTTTGGCTGCCACTAATTAAAATGAGAGGGAGAGGAGAGATCCAGGGGGGCCTCGGGGAGAGATTTCCCATTCCCAGGCATCAGCTGTTCTAAAAAAAAAAAATGGCGCCGATGCCCCTTTGCCCTTACCATGTGACAGGGTATCCGTGCCATTGGCCGGCCCCTGTCACATGGTAGGAGCACTGGATGGCCGGCGCCAGATGGTGCCGGCCATCCAGTGCTCCTACCATGTGACAGGGGCCGGCCAATGGCACGGATACCCTTTCACATGGTAAGGGCAAAGGGGCATCAACACCATTTTTCTTTAGAACAGCTGATGCCTGGGAACAAGAAATCTCTCCCCGATGCCCCCCTGGATCTCTCCTCTCCCCGAGGCCCCCCTGGATCTCTCCCCGAGGCCTCCCAAGGCCCCCCTGGACCACCAGGTAATTTTAAAAGGTTTTGGGGGGGTTCGGGAGGGTGGGGTCGATTTAAAGGGTCAGGTGGATTTTTTTTTTTTAGCGGTGCGGGCCTCCCTAAAAAAAAAATTAGGGATGTGAATTGGAATCGGAAACTATTCCAATTCACATATCTTAACGATCAGATCCTCCCCCCCTCCCCCAGCCGAATCTGATCGTTAAGATGATCTGGCACACGATTCACATCTCTGCCACTTCGTGCAGCTATCCCAAGCCTTATGATAATGGCAGTAATATATACAATCAATCAAAACCAAGTAACTGTCAACCCATAACAAATTACTGCTAGCAACATTTTTACTGGGTGAAGAGCCTTCTTGAGAATTCAGACAATGCTGCTTGACGTTCTTTGCTTCGGGACTTGGCCTTAGAAGCTGTCCTGTGCTTTTACCCTTATGTCTGAATGTCAGTACTCCAGATTTTAAAAGTCAGGGCCCATGTTGGTTGTTGTCTGTATCCAGTTCCCCTTCCTCAACCTATCATCAAAGCAGAGAGTGATGTTACAATTGTGTCAAAAGTATTGGCTATTAATTGAGGGCAGTAATTCCCATGCCTTCTGTTAAGGATAGTAATTGCCACTCTGTTCAGGTTACTCCCATGCATTCTCTTCATTTCCATCCTCTAGCCTTTAGGGGATCGACACTATTTATCACATGCTCCTTTGAATTCATTAATTGTTTTCTTCTTCACCACCTCCTCTGGAAGGGCATACCAAGCATCTATCACACTCTCCATGAAGAAATATTTCCCGGCATTGGTTCTGAGTTTTCCTGCCTGGAGTTTCATTTCATGACTCCTAGTTCTGCTGTTTTCTTTATGATGAAAAACGTACAAAGTTTGTGCATCATTAAAACCTTTCAGGTATTTGAATGTATCATATCTTCCTTGCACCTTTTCTTTTCCATGGTACACATATTCAGATGCTTCAGCCTCTCCTCATATGTCTTCTGATATAGAACCCACACCATTTTGTTCGCCTTTCTCTGGATTGCATTGCATCTAACCTGCCTCTATCCTTTTTGAGATACAGGCTCCAGAACTGAACACATTACTCTAACAATTGTCATTTTATGTCTCACAAAGATGAATGACTAAGATGAGAAGATCATGTCAGCATTTGAATCAGTAAACAATATATTTACATAGATGTCCTAGGCAGACCCCTGAAATAGATGACCCATTCACCAAGGACAACAATAATTAGCAACTAGTATAGTAATTGTTTTCTTCAAGCAAGATCTGTTCATACTTTAGACTCATATCACTTCAGAAAGGAAATATTTTGAAGTGCCTGAAAAAGGGGAATATAAACAAATAAAAAATAAATAAAATAAGTACATGTTTAGTGTGTTTGAGAATCTAAAATATCATTTACACAATGTGGTATCTTTTGGGTAGAAAATAAAGTAAGGAAGGAATGTTGCTACCGTCATTCCTATAAAATTATAACAGGAAAAACTGAGGCAAGGTACATTATTACAAGGTAAATATTATCAACATAAATTAATAAAATGCCATTTTAAAATATGATTAATAATTTACTATGTTATTAACATGTGTGTAATTACTGACTGCTATCAGCATGGCTTTCCACAAACCTTCTCCCAAGTGAATATATTGTTTGGAAAACAGGAGACTGGGAAGGGAGGAATGTATTATTTTTTCAATATTAAAATATGTATTTTTCCAAAAAATCTACACATTAAGCCTCATACATCCAAAGCGACACATATAGTAACCCATGGCTATGAAAGCAATCTGCTAGAAAAGGCTTTAAAATAAGCTAATTTCATTTCTTCTGGCTGTCTGCTTTTCAATTCTTTATCCTAGCTATCAGGTTTGAATAAATTTCATCTCTCACACTACAAGTAATGAGCAGGCAATGACTTATGAAGCAAAGAGACCAAGCTGAGATGGAATTAGAATACAATTTTAATGAGACAGAGCTGAGAAAGTGGAAGTGTTACTCATTTGACAGACTTGGCAAAATACCCACATTATTTCAAATGCTCTTTCCTCTCCATAGAGGAACTGTCAAATATTAAAATAAAAAATAGCAACAATTTTGGAGAATTCTTTTAGGGATGCAGCGTATCACTAATGTGATTGCAAGTCTAGAACAAGTTATTAGAGAAAATGCTTCATAATAGAGTAAAAGCAGCTTAAAATAAAATAAAACAAATCCCACATGATAATCAAAACCATGATTTAAGACTAACACACAACATAATCATATAAATATAGTGTATGAGTGTCATGCATGCAGGGAAAAGAATATAGAGATTAGCATCAAAATCTAGAACAAACAGGTACTATCTTTATTACCTGTTGCTTTTGGCAGTAAAATTCCAGTGGTATTATTAGAGCAGAGCAAGCAGGTCAGATGCGCAGGGTACAGCCTGGAAACTGATGAGCAGAACAGGTCAAGGTTCATCGCTAGAATATTGCCATAGGGGTGCAGTTAATGAAACTTCCCCTAGTGAAAAAAATATCTAGTTATACCATTGTAGACTACAATAAGTGTAGCACTTTGCAGAAATATAATTGAATTGTCAAAGTGAAAAACAAGACCGGAAAGGTGAACTCAATATAGTATACGAAGGTGCTCTTTATCTCCAGTGCTTACTTGCCAGAGTCAAAATGCACTTGCCATGTATTTCTACTGAAAGCAATTTCTAAAATAATTTGTTGGGGGGGGGGGGGGGAGGGTGGATGGCAGGAATGCATGGTGAATGAATGGTTTCTTTTGCCTTGTGATTGTACAACTCTCACAATGCTCCCTCTCTCTCTAATCTAATCTAGAGTTTATATTCCCCTTTCTAGTTCATCTAAGGACTACTCAATGTGGTTTACAACAAACAAATATAAAAAGTACAGAAATACATGATACATAATAAGTACAAATGCATCAAAACCAAACACATAATTACATTTTTACTTCATTTTATATAACACATATCCAATGAATGGCTCCGAGCAGGTTAACAATACATTAAACAACTAATACAATATATAAAGATAAAATACAAAAACATGAGTACAAACATGAGTACAAAAACATGTACAAAAACAGGAGGAGAGAAGGCCTGAACGCCGACAGGGCCTGTGCGATCGGCGCCGGAGACCCGCCGGGGTAAGGCCTACTACTCTCTCTTGCCCGCGACCGCCTCCAGCGCCGACCACGAGGCAGCCCCTGCCTTCTCTCCGCTGACGCTCCACCGCCTTTCTGCTGCTTCCTCTTCGGCTGCCGACAGCCAATCCAGCGCTCCCATCTTCGGCAGCCAACCCAGCGCCTCGACTCCCTCGCCGACCAGCCAATCGGGGGACAGCCCCGATTGGACTTTAAAATCTTCGCGGCTCCTGGACAGAGCCCTCTTCGGCTGCAGACTCAGCAGGAGGAGAGAAAGCCTGAACGCCGACAGGGCCTGCGCGATCGGCGCCGGAGACCCGCCGGGGTAAAGCCTACTACTCTCTCTTGCCCGCGACCGCCTCCAGCGCCGACCACGAGGCAGCCCCTGCCTTCTCTCCGCTGACGCTCCACCACCTTTCTGCTGCTTCCTCTTCGGCTGCCGACAGCCAATCCAGCGCTCCCATCTTCGGCAGCCAACCCGGCGCCTCGACTCCCTCGCCGACCAGCCAATCGGGGGACAGCCCCGATTGGACTTTAAATTCCTCACAGCTCCAAGGCGCCACGCGCCGAGCGTCGCGCGCCGAAGGAGCACAACAAAGGAGCCTGCTCCTTTGTGCGCTCCTTAGTGCACTCCCTTTTGTGCACTCCCTATATGTGGGACTCATTCCTCCAATAGAAGGCCAGAAACAGAGCAAAGGAACCGACGCCACTCAACTAGCATCCCGACTATCAACCTAGTCTCGGAGCACGGAAATATAATAGTTCCCAATTTATTCCTTTGTGACCGTCCAGACCAGAATCATCCCAGCAACCGGTCAGACAAACCATTCAAGCGTACAAAGGACAGAGCACTCTTCCAGCCGAACCAACAAACTTACAAACACCTTTCAGCAATCATCCAAACACCTACTCATTCCGACCAACACCTACTTTCAACCAGCATCAGACATCTCTGGAATTCCTACAGACTCACACCAGTGGGCCTCCAAACCCAGACACAATCTAGCACATCTCAGAACAAATCTCCACTAGAACCACTCTCACCATGCTCTCGTATAACATTCCAATCATCCACAACCAAAGGAGAACCCTCTTAACTAACTCCACCAATGTCATACAAAAAAGAATCATCCCTATCATGACATCACCATTGAACCAACTTCTAGGCCTCACGCTACTCTCAGTAACCCTCATCAATGCGCAATCCTTAACTAAGAAGACACACATCCTCAACGACTACCTCTTGGATACCAATCCAGACATCTGTGCCATCACAGAAACCTGGTTAAAAAACTCGGACATTGCCTTAACCAACCAACTACCAATCCAGACATATGACATCTTCACCTTCCATAGACCCAAAAAAAGAGGAGGCGGACTTCTTCTAGCCACCAAGAAAGAACTCAGATTGACCGCTCACACAATAAAGACAGAATCCAAATTAGAATTGGGTGTAGTCAAATCTAAACACCTACAAATTCTGTTAGTCTACGTTCCCCCTGGAGTTCTAGAAACGGATCCTTCACCCCTCGTAGAATCCATTGTGAAACATATTAATTCAGACCTCCCAACAATGATTATGGGGGATTTCAACCTCCACACGAATGCAATACCTCGCTCGACCAACTGTGAAGCCCTCCTCACCACCCTCAGTGCGATGGGATTCACTGAAACCATCAACAGCCCCACTCATAAAGCTGGGCACACCCTGGATCAAATTTTCATCAATTCGAATTTCACTTGCACTATAGAACCTTCCTGCACCCCAATCCCTTGGTCAGATCATTTCCTGATAGAATCTTCCTTTTCCACACACAAACAGACACACACCTCTCCACACACTTCTACCATTCAATTCAGGAAAGCATGTCCATCTGACATACTCAGCGACCAGCTATCCAAAGAACTCTCTAACCTAGACTTAGCGAATCCTGACTCAGCCCTATCCTCCTGGCAAAAGATTACAGAAACAGTCGCAAACAAATGGTGCCCAATAATCTCCAAATCACTCAACCCAACTAAAAAGGGAAATCAACCCTGGTTCTGCTCGGAACTGAAACAGATGAAACAGGACTTACGACAAAAAGAAAATAGATGGCGCAAAACCCCTAACAAAACAACCCTTTCAACATACAAGGGATTCTTACATCACTACAGGACCGCCATTCTACAGAAAAAAAAGGAATACTATGCAAACAAAATACACCATTTTCATTATGACACCCAGGCCCTATTCGCTTACGTCACACAAATCACTAAATCGACCTCCCCACCTATTCCAGATGAACAAGCTCTCTCCAAAGCTAACAAACTCGCTTCGTTCTTCCAACAGAAGATCTTAAACACCCTCGCCCTCCTTCCTACAAATACAACTCCCCTCAAGTCAGGCGAGAATTCCAATTCTCTGAATAGACCCAAATTTGACTGTTTCGAATCAATCTCCACCAAAGAGATTGAATCACTTCTAAAAAGACAGAAACCATCTAGCCATCCGGCTGATAATATTCCATCGAGACTCCTGCTCCTCATCCCAAACTCGATCTCAGGACCTCTGACCAGCATCATAAACAGCCTCCTAACCCAAGGAAGCTACCCAGACAGTCTAAAAACCGCTTCACTCAAGCCCCTCCTCAAGAAACACAATTTAGATCCAAATGTACTAGCTAATTTCAGACCCATCTCTAACCTCCCTTTCGTCGCCAAACTAACGGAAAAACTGGTAAACACCCAGCTTTCTGATTATCTGGAAGACCACAAGATCCTACACCCTTCGCAATATGGTTTCCGTAAATCACGCAATACTGAAACCCTCCTCATTTCACTAACAGACCATATTATTATGGGGTTAGACAAAGGACATTCCTTCTTACTAGTCCTGTTAGACATCTCGGCGGCTTTTGACACCGTCAACCATACCATCCTGTTGGACCGCCTAGCTAATATCGGCATCTCCGGATCTGCTCACAACTGGTTCAAGTCCTTCCTCAGCAATAGGACCTACAAAGTCAAAATTAACAATAAAGAGCCACCCCTAACAAAATCTAATCTTGGTGTACCACAAGGATCTTCTTTATCCCCAACCCTTTTCAACATATACCTCCTCCCCCTCAGCCAACTATTAACAGATCTCAACCTAATTCATTATCTGTACGCAGATGATGTACAGATTCTAATCCCCATAACAGAATCAATCTCAAAAGCCCTCACCCATTGGAATAACTGCCTACTATCCATCACCAATCTACTCAACAGCTTAAACTTGGTTCTCAACGCCTCTAAAACAGAGCTTATCATCATCTCCTCAAATGATAACATCCCCCCACCATCACCACTAAACTCTCACATTACCTGTAAGCAGGTTAGAGATCTTGGGGTGATTTTAGACAATCGACTAAACCTAAAGAAAATGGTCAACACAACAACTAAAGACTGCTTCTTCAGATTACAGGTACTAAAACGACTTAAACCTCTCTTATTCTTCCACGACTTCAGGACAGTCCTCCAAGCGCTACTGTTCGCCAAAATAGACTACTGCAGTGCCCTTCTTCTAGGACTCCCCAAATCCACTACCAAACCCCTGCAGATGATACAAAATGCGGCAGCAAGATTGTTGACCAGTACCAGCCGCTGCGAACACATCTCACCCATACTCAGGAACCTACACTGGTTATCAGTGAATTTCAGAATTCTATACAAATCAATCACCTTAATCCACAAAACCATCCATCATCAACTTCAACTTGACCTGGAAATACCATTCAAACTCCACTCCTCTAACAGACCAACTAGAGATATTCATAAAGGCATGCTCAATGTTCCCCCCACTAAAGCCACACGCCTCGCCACGACCAGAGACAGAGCCTTTTCGTTAGCAGGCCCATCTATCTGGAATAGTATCCCTTCAAATCTCAGACTGGAGCCTTGCCTTTTAACTTTCAGAAAAAGACTTAAAACCTGGCTCTTTCACCAAGCCTTCCCTGAACCACCAGACAATTACTAGTTGGCCTTTCACTCCTACCCGGTCTGGCACTCGAATTTCTCGAAAACAAAAAAAAAATGGACTCATAGACTTTCAGGGTAAAGCACAGTTTTCTAAGTTTTATAACTCGTACACTCTATGGTAACAATACTTTTATTACCGGCCTTTCTTCTTTCCAGCTTGTAGTAAGCTTCCAAGTTCTCTCCCCCTGTTGATTTGTAACTTTGACTTATTCCTTCCTATTGTTATCTTTCGTTTACTTGAATTTGTTTACTCTAGTTTTTCCCTTTGTTAAACTGTAAACCGATCCAATATGGTTATTTACTATGAAGGTCGGTATAAAAAACTGTTAAATAAATAAATAAATAAATAAATAAATAAATAAATAAAAACAAACACTTTCCAAAGCTTAATAGTTCAAAGTTAAAACCCTAATTAAAACTGAATATACATAAAAGAATGCGGCAAGATGAATCAATTAAAAGCTAGTGTCCATCAGGCCCAGCATCCTGTTTCCAACAGTGGCCAATCCAGGCCATAAGAACCTGGCAAGTACTCAAAAGCTAAGTCTATTCCATGTTACCTTTGCTAATGGCAGTGGCTATTCTCTAAGTGAACTTAATAGCAGGTAATGGACTTCTCCAATAACTTATCCAATCCTTTTTTTAAACACAGCTGAACCAACTGCACTAACCACATCCTCTGGCATCAAATTCCAGAGTTTAATTGTGCATTGAGTAAAAAAGAACTTTCTCCGATTAGTTTTAAATGTGCCCAATGCTAACTTCATGGAGTGCCCCCTAGTCTTTCTACTATCCGAAAGAGTAAATAACCGATTCACATCTACCTGTTCTAGACCTCGCATGATTTTAAACATCTCTATCATATCCCCCCTCAGCCTTCTCTTCTCCAAGCTGAAAAGTCCTAACCTCTTTAGTCTTTCCTCATAGGGGAGCTGTTCCATTCCCCTTATAATTTTGGTAGCCCTTCTCTGTACCTTCTCCATCGTAATTATATCTTTTTTGAGAAGCTGACCCGGAACAGACGCTGAGTGTGGGGGAGCCCGCCCGAGAAGGCAGCAGTGTGATCGGTGCGGGAACCTGGAGGAATCCAGAGCTGGTGGCCTGCCTTGGAGGGGGAAAGGAGGAGGCATTACCAGATGGAGCCTTAATGAGAACACCACCCGGCGTCGATGGTGAGTCCCTAATTTCAATATCTAGACCAGAGGCAGTGACGCTTGAGTCACTGTGGGATTTATTGGCTGGTCAAGGACAAGCTATGAAAAGACTTGAGAATAAAATGGACTCTCTAAATTACAATTTTCAGCAAAGAATACTTGAAATTCAACTACAAGCCACTGAGACCACAAACAGAGGCTGAAAGCAAAATTCAGTCTCTTCAGGCTGTAAATGCAGCGGTCGTGAGAGAACAGATGGCTTGTTCCAGATGCTTAGAAGTCTTAGAGAACAACATAAGGCATTTGAACTTACATTTTTTGAATTTCCCTAAAGTAGCTGGAGAAATTCCTTTTCTGACATTAAAGAGACTCTTTAGGGAAGTTCTGGGATATACAGATGAAAATATGCCATCAATCAATTTTTGCAAGTTTTTGAATAACAGACCTTTCACTACAGGGACTGCTTCTACTCCAGCTATCCCGATGAATTTGACCAGTTTCTTAGAAAATTCCGAAACGGATGTACTAGAAAGAAGTACATTACTTGTGGCATTTATAACTGTGCAAGACCTAAATGGAGTTATGTGAAATTACTTTAGAAAATGTCCTCTATTATTTTATGGTCAAGCCATAAGACTATATCCAGATCTAGCACAAATCACACAAATTAGAAGGAGAGAATTTCTATCTTTAAGGCAGGATGTTGTATCTCTAGGCTATACCTTTATACTTCATTATCCTTGCAGGTGTACTTTAAGGAAGGGAGATGAATGCTTTATTTTCTTTCAAGTAGATCAGCTTCGTCAGTTCATAGATGCCCGTAGACCAATTACATCTTCCCCGGCGGACTAGTAAGGGACATTGTAAAGTTATGATTCCAGTTAGTCCTATGTTAATGCTATGATGTATTATTAATTCTTAAATTTCTCTCACTTTGTTTTCTTTGCCTCCTTGAGCATTAGGGGATTGCTATGTAATATAAGATAGAATTGTTAAAAGGTAGTAATTATGTTGGAGTTACTTTTTAACTTTGAGTTCCAAGAGAAGAAACTGGATTTTCAATTTGTTTCATGTATGGAAATGATTCTTATTTTTGAATTTACTTACCTGATATTCAGAAATCTGTAATTACACCTATTATAATTTCCTTTGCTGTAAGTGAAAAATGATAAAGAATTAAAAAAAATAATAATAATAATAATTCCCAACATTATGTTTGCTTTTTTGACTGCCGCAGCACACTGAACCGACGATTTCAATGTGTTATCCACTATGACACCTAGATCTATTTCTTGGGTTGTAGCACCTAATATGGAACCCAACATTGTGTAATTATAGCATGGGTTATTTTTCCCTATATGCATCACCTTACACTTATCCACATTAAATTTCATCTGCCATTTGGATGCCCAATTTTATATTCTCACAAGGTCTTCCTGCAATTTATCACAATCTGCTTGTGATTTAACTACTCTGAACAATTTTGTGTCATCTGCAAATTTGATTATCTCACTCGTCGTATTTCTTTCCAGATCATTTATAAATATATTGAAAAGTAAGGGTCCCAATACAGATCCCTGAGGCACTCCACTGTCCACTCCCTTCCACTGAGAAAATTGTCCATTTAATCCTACTCTCTGTTTCCTGTCTTTTAGCCAGTTTGCAATCCACGAAAGGACATCGCCACCTATCCCATGACTTTTTACTTTTCCTAGAAGCCTCTCATGAGGAACTTTGTCAAACGCCTTCTGAAAATCCAAGTATACTATATCTACTGGTTCACCTTTATCCACATGTTTATTAACTCCTTCAAAAAAGTGAAGCAGATTTGTGAGCCATACCATGAAATTAGCAGGCAGCAGATTTAAAACAAATTGGAGAAAATGTTTTTTCACTCAATGCACAATTAAGCTGTGGAATTTATTGCTCGAGTATGTGATCAAGCCATTTAGCTTAGCTAAAAAGGGGTTTGAAGAAGCTCCCAGAGAAAAAGTCAATAAACAATTAAAAACCTAGTGGGCTTGGGGAAACCCACTATTCATCCCTGGGAATGAGCAACACAAAATTGAATCTACCCTTTGGGATCTGCCAGGTACTTTCTAATAACCTTTCTTGGCCACACTTAGAAACATAGAAATATGATGGCAGAAAACAGAACATACAGCCTATTTAGTCTGCCCATCTCTACCACTCCCTCAGAGATCCCCCTATGCTTGTTCCATGCTTTCTTGAATTTAAATACAGTCCTTGTCTTTACCACCTCCACTGAGAGGCTGTTCCATGCATTCACTACCATTTATGTAAAGAAATATTTCCTTAGATTACTTCTCAGTCTATCCCCTTTCATCCTCGTCCCATGAAAGAGAAGATGATGGACTCTGATGGACCTTTGTTCTGACTCAGCATGGTGTATCTTATGTTCTTAAAAACATAATACTGAATATATGCAAAGTATAAAAACAATATATAAAAATCCTAGCCACCAGAACCCCCTTCTGGTCAACCACCTTCTCTTAACAAGGGACTGAACAGTCAAGACATTTTCATTGAATATAATATAACAACATAAAATAAACAATATAATACTAGAGATGTGAATCGTGTCCTCGATCGTCTTAACGATCGATTTCGGCTGGGAGGGGGAGGGAATCGTATTGTTGCTGTTTGGGGGGGTAAAATATCGTGAAAAATCGTGAAAAATCGTGAAAAATCGAAAAAACGTAAAATCGCAAAACCGGCACATTAAAACCCCCTAAAACCCACCCCCGACCCTTTAAATTAAATCCCCCCCCCCAAATGACTTAAATAACCTTCGGGTCCAGTGGCGGTCCGGAACGGCAGCGGTCCGGAACGGGCTCCTGCTACTGAATCTTGTTGTCTTCAGCCGGCGCCATTTTCCAAAATGGCGCCGAAAAATGGCGGCGGCCATAGACGAACACGATTGGACGGCAGGAGGTCCTTCCGGACCCCCGCTGGACTTTTGGCAAGTCTTGTGGGGGTCAGGAGGCCCCCCCCAAGCTGGCCAAAAGTTCCTGGAGGTCCAGCGGGGGTCAGGGAGCGATTTCCCGCCGCGAATCGTTTTCGTACGGAAAATGGCGCCGGCAGGAGATTGACTGCAGGAGGTCATTCAGCGAGGGTTCCGGCGCATCGCTGAACGACCTCCTGCAGTCGATCTCCTGCCGGCGCCATTTTCCGTACGAAAACGATTCGCGGCGGGATTCGCTCCCTGACCCCCGCTGGACCTCCAGGAACTTTTGGTCAGCTTGGGGGGGGCCTCCTGACCCCCACAAGACTTGCCAAAAGTCCAGCGGGGGTCCGGAAGGACCTCCTGCCGTCCAATCGTGTTCATCTATGGCCGCCGCCATTTTTCGGCGCCATTTTGGAAAATGGCGCCGGCTGAAGACAACAAGATTCAGTAGCAGGAGCCCGTTCCAGACCGCTGCCGTTCCGGACTGCCGCTGGACCCGCAGGTTATTTAAGTCATTTGGGGGGGGGGGTTCGGGAGGGTAGGGGATTTAATTTAAAGGGTCGGGGGTGGGTTTTAGGGGGTTTTAGTGTGCCGGCTCACGATTCTAACGATTTATAACGATAAATCGTTAGAATCTCTATTGTATTGTGTTCCATAACGGTTTAAGACGATATTAAAATTATCGGACGATAATTTTAATCGTCCTAAAACGATTCACATCCCTATATAATACTATATCAATTCAGATTGGAATCCAAAAATTGTAGCATATGTAAACCATCCCTTTGAGATAGGATCCTCTCCCACTTAGGCGTCCTTGGTCGAGAATTACACTTGGGGTTCCCTGAGGTTATTCACAAGGGGTCACTGCAAAAAAATCCCTTCTCCGATTAGGTTTTAAATGAAAAGAGGCCTGTAGCCCACCCAATCAAGACTCCCGGTGACAGGGAGGGAGAGTGGGAATAAAAAAAAAGGGTAATGGAATGATTAACGGCAGATTTACAATTCCAGATATTCTGTCCAATGTGTGTGTTGTTTCCATTATACTTCTATCACACTAGAACAATTTCTAATGCTTAACTTCTTTTTTATTTTTCTCGAACCAATTCTCTGTCAACTACTGCTGAGAAAACATCAGATAAGTACAATATTTTCTATTTATTTTTTCATTAAAGCTTCAATTCCTCCTTAAATACTACTAATACATTATACTATATAAGAAAGAGTCTTTCTGTGTTCTTTATATTTTTCAGGTAAACAAGACTTTTGGAGTTCACCTTGGTAAGTATAGCCATGTATTTCTTTCTTTACGTACTTTTCTTTTCCTTTTGACCTTTTCTGTTACGTCTTTTACTGTCTTTTTTTTTTATATCTATTTGTCTTTATTCTATTCCTTCTCTTTACTCTGTCAAGTGTTTCTCCTTTCTGTATAATGATGGTGACTGACTGCACACTTAGCTGTTCGGTATTCTCTCTTTAGCTTTTCTTTTCTTCTTAAGTAGGTTCTTGTCCTCTAGACTTCTTCTTTGCTGCTATCCTATACTATAAATAACATAAAAAAGAATCTATCTCCATGACACCGACTCCTCTTCCGCAAGCTATGGATAGTGAGTTCCCTAGGGTGTACTGTTCACGTCGTCTTGTTGTTTACTGGTACTAGCTAAATGGAAAATAAATGCTAATTATAATTTCCCTTCTATGGACAAAGGCAGGTCCATATTTGTAGTTTTTTTACACTCACTCCACAAGCATACCATAGTATATTGTCTCTAGTGCTTGTTTCTTTATTCAGTTTAAAGAATGATTTATTATAAATTCTCACTTCCACACTACTGAGAGCTTCTTTGTGCAAAGGTTATTTTATTCACTCAGTATAATTCGTTGTTACAGAGAGTTCAGCTTCGCTAAGAGTATTTTATTTGGGTTACTCTATTTAGCTTATAAGTAACTTAACTTCTTAGCAAGTTGCCTTATCTTTGTAGTACACTTTATCAGGGCTACTGGGAAACAATGTTTCTTCTCTTTCTTAAGTTATTCTTTTGCAGAAGAACACTCATACAACAGCCTTTTCTGTCTTCTGAAAATATTAAAATCTATTTGCTGGGATGTAGGAATTTCCCATTTAATAGTTCTAATCTGTGTGTTAGTTGTTAGGCATGAACTTACAGTGAGATTTTGGTGTATTTTTTTAAAATATTTTTTATGTTTTGAGATTTGTTGTTATATATTTTGGTATATTTTCTATTTGTAAACTGCATTGATTTATTGCCTGAAAGTCCAAACACTGCTCCAAATCTGTTTCCAGGAACACCTCTGCTCGGTCCAGGCAAACTTAGGCATGAATATGACATCTGCACATAAATGTAGCTGCATAACAGGTGGGTACTTTTGTAAAAGGCCAATTCAGTGCCAGAACCCTCAGAAGTTCCTTTGAAAATAATCCCAATGCTTTTTTTTTCAGAATCATTATTAAACTTCTGTAAGAAAAGGGCTTAGAACAATGAAGAAACAAGTTCAGAGTAGCAGCAAGATGGAACATGAACACTGACAGATGCTACCCGCCTTTAATAGATCACAATTGCATCTCATTCTCTGTTCTTCCGAGTCTACCACAATCAGAATTCCAAGTTATCTTGTATCTCTTGTTGCTTCTCTGTTGATTCAGATTTTGATTTTTAAAGTTTGCTACAAAATCTCTAGAAATAAATGTCAACAAGCTGTAGGTAGCTCCTTTCTGCAAGATCTCCTTCGGCACATTCAATGATCATCAAGCCTTCAATCTTTCATCCATTGACAATAGTCACCACTGCTCATAAATTGCAAACATGTACTTCTTCTTCCATCATTTTTGTACATGCTCCCTTGCATTTGATATAGGCATGTGCATTTTTCTGTGGAAGATCTCTGAATTTATGCTGTGAGTCTCACAGCAGGGACAACTTGAAGGGAGCAAAGGAGTAAAATAAATAATTATTAAAAACCAAAACCAGCGATGCATGAGTGATGTCCCAAACCCCCCAACCCCCATCCCCACAAAAAAAAATTCATTGTATTTGTTATTGAACAATGAACATAGAAAGGAATGAGGGGAGGAGAAGCCTTCCTATGAAAAAATTCAGTCTAATTGACAGGAAATCCGCTCAATTAACTTTTGTAACCACTGAGTTTGGAAACTAACTTCATAATAGGTTTTAAACTGCAAAGATGGACTTTCTCCAGCCAGCATGGAGAATACTTACATCTGGTTTAAAACTGGTTTTTAAATATAGCATAAGGAAGGCAAATGAGAAGCACTGTCAGTCAGTCACTGTTATTATTTTTAAAACGTTCTTGCAAACAAATGGTTTATGGTTCCTCTTCATCATGAGAGGCGTTACGTTTTACAGCAACTTTCTAAAAACATGATTTTCCCCAAAGATCTCACTTGCTTGTTGTGACATACTAAAACGATTTATTCATGAACTACAGACATTGCATGTTTTTTTCACAGTTGTAAAAGCATTATTTCCTGACTGAAACAAAGAATTTCATCTTAAGGAAAAAAAAAACAAAACCTGGCAGCCAGAGGACTAACAACAAATGTAGTTTGTGTTTAACAGCCAGTAACAAAGGAAGTAGGATGTGCTTTGAATTTCACAGAAATGTGCAGGCCCACGTCCGTCCGTGCTAGGAGCCCTGTGACTAACCTGAGGTTGGGCAAGTTTTCCCCAGCCACCTCCCTCCCACGGACGCACTTCCATGATCCCCTGGTGACTCCAAGCACCTGCCTCCATTTTCTCTTCCTGGCACACCAAAGGGGAGCGTCAACTGCAAGGGAGACGTCGGCGCTGGGGGACGCTGGGAGCAATCTGATGACGGCATGGCCCCTTTAAGTGTGGGGACCGGAGGGAAGCTCTTCCTCTTGCCCTTCCCTTTGTTTTTCCCCCTCCCACCCTTTTGTTAATCACACGTACATTATATAATAGTAGTTTATGGATATGCTCATGTATATCTTGGTCATTGTCTGTACACAAAGGACACTATTTATTTATTTACTTATTTATTTGCAGCATTTATACCGACATTCGTTTAGTAACATCACATCGGTTTACAATTAACATAAAGAATAGCAACAGTGCTTTACAAATGAACAATTGAACTAGATAGACTAGAAACAAAACAAAAACAAGGCTAATTACAAATAAGGAATAGTTGAAGGATTTGGAAGGACCAAACTAGTTAAGTCAGTTATTAAGTAGCAGAGCAAATCACATTTAAATAAAGTGGAGTAAATAAAGTGGAATTCAATACAGGATGCAAAATGTTGGAAAGATTGGAACAAAAAACAAATGCTTAAATATCATAGTTAAATATTGCGCAAAGAAAGCAAATTGTAAAAATGAGCAGAGGGAATGTTAAGTATAAGACGGTAATGGGTGAAAGAGGGGGAGATGCAGGCATGGACCCAATGACATAGTAATATAGACAAAAACGTGATAGTCTAGTGTGGGAAGGAAAAATATGTTACAAAGTTGGGCAAAAGAAGGCAGCTATATCGGTTAGGGGGAAGCTGGAGGAGGTACAGTGGAAATGTTTAATGTTATTATGAGGTTAAAAGAGCATTAAGTGAAAGCTTGTAGGAAAAGCCATGTTTTAAGTTTTTGTTTAAACTTTTTTGGGCATGATTCCTGACGGAGGTCAGGGGGCATACATGGCACCATGTATTTCTCTAATATGTTGCTTCATGTCTTTTGAAGATTAATGTGGATTAGGGTCTATGTTGCATTCATGGTTTTGGGTAGACAGTCGACGGACGTTAGATAGCTTCCACATGTCCTTGTGCACTTTGTTTTTCAGCCATGTTAGATAGCCGATAGGTTTTCATTTGTGTCATTGCTTATATTGTCACAGCAGGGGCAGTTATCTGAACCGGTGGCAATCTTTAATGGGCGGCGCTGGTGTTTCAACACGATATCAGGTCAGCTGTTGGCTGGCAAGAGAATGCCTTTACGGCACATCGAGAGGCAGGGTTACACCTTGGAAATGGGGCCCCCTTGCTCGGTACCAAGGTAAGGGGCCGTGGGGGTGTAAAAAAAAAAATCGCCACCTTGGTTGGTTTCACAGCAGGCAGCAAATTGGGGGCATAGCCCCAGTGTCCATTACCACGGCTCAGGTACAGGTTTTTAAATTGTTATTCTAACTGTTGCGTTAATAAAGCTGTAGCCCTTTCTGCCAATTCACCCCATTTGGAGAGATATATATATATATATCATTTGGGTCATGCTTAAACTGGGGGTGATGCGTGCGGGGGAGGGTGGGCAGGACGAGGTAGAGATTTTAGTCCCGGCTCCCAGCATTAATACTTATGTTCTTTTAAAACCTCATGTTTAGAGTTCAAATAAAAGGAATGTATTAGATCTATTTATAGCCTGCCAGTCTCCAGCAGCCTTGTTCCAGTTTTCTAAGCTGTGTCTGTCAGGGTCACTGAATGAAAAGCCGGAAGGAACTTAAGATATTTATTTAGTTCTTTCAGGTCTACCTCCTTCACCCTTCACCATCTCCCCTTCCCCCCCCCCCCCCCCCCCCCCCCCCCAACACCACTGGTGCTTTTTTTTTTTTTCCAGGACAGCTCACTGTGAAAACCTGAGCCATGGAGCGTGAAAGATAATGCCCTGAGATAAGACAATAAAGGAGCTTTAACCTTCAGTGTTAATAAGATGGGCCCTAATTGCTCTGCTAAGTGTCTGCAACAAAGCTAATTTTAGAGTGTAAAAGATAACCCCTGTAGGTGACCTAATTAAAATGCTGGGGGGGAAAGCTATTATTTTGGAGATAATATAAGTTTTTCAGAGTTGGATAAATTTAAAAATAAGGCGTTTCAAATCTTTGCTAGTTCACACATGACTGTCACCCACATGGCTTTTGGTTACTGTTTTTCTCTGCTTTCACCTTTCCACCAGGTACACAGAGCTTTTTCTTTTTAAGGACTGAATTGTAAAAAAAAAAAAAAAAGGTTCCATGGATAAAAATAGCATATACAAGCTTAAGTATCATGTATGAGCATGTACATTAGATCACAAATATCAAGAGCAGGTGCGTAGTATTTCCAGTTTTGTACATAACATTCTACCAGGGGGAAAAATGGCAGATTTGGGGTGTTCTGGGGCCAGCTTCAGAAGTACATGCAGTATTTGCTATTTTGTAAGAGATACCCACGAACACATTACTGAACTTGCTCATAGACTTTTACGCCTGATAATTGACTCACGCCAAGTTTGCAGATTTTGGGTGGGAGGTCTGGGAGAACCCTAAAGAATAGAGGTTGGAAATGAAGGAAAGGATGCATGGAGGTAACCTGCATGGAGCAGCAGTTACTACCCTTAACAGAAAGCACGAGGATTACTCCCCTTAACCAATTAGCCTTGATGCTTGCAAAACAAGAGAGTTGCTACATTAACTTGTGATTCTTCCAAACAATAAAGTCAATGCAGCCTCCTGTATCTGAGAAGAAAGTAGGTTCTCTTTTTCCACATATAAACCACTAGAAATTTTTATTACCACTATGACAGTTATATATTGTGCACATTTCTGAAGAGCAGTCCTTTGTGATCTGGAAGGCCCATAAGTGGCATCATTTTTGGGCAATCCTTATGTTAGTGGAAAAGAAGGCACATAAACTTCCAGGAATCCAGTTTTCTCCAAGACCCAAATGGCTACTGGAACACTACTCTATTTGTTCATGTTTCATCCAGATAAACTTACTAATATCCTCCTTTACAAGGAAATAAGAGATGACAGCTCCCTTGCTAAGTCTGTTAAGATCAAATCACTCTAACAAACTTGACCTCACTATAGTTAAAATCCCCTGAACACCCTCTGACCCTCTGAGAGGAAGGTATTATTAATATTTTTGTAGAGAGGGCCAAATGAATGATATGGGCTTTTATTCAGTGATAAAATGAAAGAGGTATTCCACTGTGCACTGTGAAATATACATCTTCCACATGGTTGGGGATGAACTGCCAGCTTTTTCATGGCATGAGTGCCTGATTGAAGCTCCAGCTGCATTGCAGCGAATGAAAGAAACCTTGAGAATGGCAAACACAAGACTTTGCATTCAGCGCTAAAAAATAAAACTGACAAGAGACACAATTGCTATAACATAAGCAGGCTGGACTTTCCCGGCACCCCTCCCATCCATTGCCCCAAATAATTCACAAACAATGATAGGATGGATTTAAAAAGGCCACAGTTTATTATTCACATATTTAAACATAGAAACATAGAAACATAGAAATGACGGCAGAAGAAGACCAAATGGCCCATCCAGTCTGCCCAGCAAGCTTCCCTCATTTTTTCTCTCATACTTATCTGTTTCTCTTAGCTCTTGGTTCTAATTCCCTTCCACCCCCGCCATTAATGTAGAGAGCGGTGATGGAGCTGCATCCAAGTGAAATATCTAGCTTGATTAGTTAGAGGTAGTAGGGGTAGTAACCGCCGCAATAAGCAAGCTACACCCATGCTTATTTGTTTTTACCCAGATTATGTTATACAGCCCTTATTGGTTGTTTATCTTCTCCCCTGCCGTTGAAGCAGGGAGCTATGCTGGATATGCGTGAGGTATCAGTTTTTTTCTTCTCCCCTGCCGTTGAAGCAGAGAGCTATGCTGGATATGCATCGAAAGTGAAGTATCAGGCACATTTGGTTTGGGGTAGTAACCGCCGTAACAAGCCAGCTACTCCCCGCTTTGTGAGTGTGAATACTTTTTTCTTCTCCCCTGCCGTTGAAGTTATGCTGGATATGCGTGAAGTATCAGTTTTTCTTTTCCCCTGCCGTTGAAGCAGAGAGCTATGCTGGATATGCATCGAAAGTGAAGTATCAGGCACATTTGGTTTGGAGTAGTAGTAACCGCCGTAACAAGCCGTAACAAGCCAGCTACTCCCCGCTTTGTGAGTGTGGATATGCATCGAAAGTGAAGTATCAGGCACATTTGGTTTGGGGTAGTAACCGCCGTAACAAGCCAGCTACTCCCCGCTTTGTGAGTGTGAATCCTTTTTTCTTCTCCCCTGCCGTTTAAGCAGAGAGCTCTGCTGGATGTGTGAAGTAACAGTTTTTCTTCTCCCCTGCTGTTGAAGCAGAGACCTATGCTGGATATGCATTGAAAGTGAAGTATAAGAATGGAGTGATCAAGCTAGTTGAAAGGCATCAGGAATAGAGGAAGGTGGAGGTAGTAATTTGGATATTTGGTTTGGGGTAGTAACCGCCGTAACAAGCCAGCTACTCCCGTCTTTGAGAGTGCAAATCCTTTTTTCCACATTTCCTCTTGCTGTTGAAGCTTAGAGTGATGTTGGAGTCACAGTAACCATGTGTATGTTTATTGAATAAGGGTATTGTCTCCAGGCAGTAGCCATCATTCTGGCGAGTCACCTACTCTTCATTGGCGGCCTCTTGACTTTATGGATCCACAGTGTTTATCCCACGCCCCTTTGAAGTCCTTCACAGTTCTGGTCTTCACCACTTCCTCCGGAAGGGCATTCCAGGCATCCACCACCCTCTCCGTGAAGAAATACTTCCTGACATTGGTTCTGAATCTTCCTCCCTGGAGCTTCAAATCGTGACCCCTGGTTCTGCTGATTTTTTTCTTATGGTAAAGGTTTGTCGTTGCCTTTGGATCATTAAAACCTTTCAAGTATCTGAAAGTCTGTATCATATCACCTCTGCTCCTCCTTTCCTCCAGGGTGTACATATTTAGATTCTTCAATCTCTCCTCGTACGTCATGCGATGAAGATCCTCCACCTTCCTGGTTGCCCTTCTCTGTACCGCTTCCATCTTGCCCTTCTCTGTACCGCTTCCATCTTGCCCTAGACCTAACAATGACTTAACATATGACCCATAAGCTTCTTTCTGAGCATCAGAGCTGTATACTGCCATGGCCCAGCCGTAACAGCCTTCAATCTACAAAGGCTTCCAACACCGCACCAGTGGACCCCACCACCTGGAGAGGTCTCTCTGTCACATACCAACAGTAGAGGGCTCTGCAGCCTGGTCAGTGACCTCATTGTCCCATAGCAGCCCCCCCAGCTATATTCCTTCACAACCAATACCAGCCATGTGAACCCATAAACTTAACAGTACCAAGCATCTGTTAGGACTCCTGGGCGCGGCAACCTGCAGCCGGGCCCCCTTACCTGCCCTGGTAGGCACTCGGTCCGGGCCCTTTCCTCGGTGGCCCGGGACGGCCTGGACCCGAATCCCATGGTAGCATCCTGCCCACGCGGCACAGGACGCTGCCAACTCAGCCTCTGTATGCGCCTCACTAGTCGCGCGCGCGTGCCTCTCTCCCCTTCTTAAAGGGGCCGCAGTGGGAAACTTCACCGCAGCCCTGGAAGATGACGTCATTGCAATTGGGTATTTAAACCCGGCTCAGATCTCTACACTTTGCCTTGCAACAGGTCTGGCTCTTCTTTGAGTGCATTGTTGCTTGTTCCTTGTTCCTGATCCTGCGTTCCAGTTGCCTTCCTGATCCTGCATTCCAGTTGCCTTCCTGATCCTGTTCTCCAGCCTTATCTTCCCGATCCTGTTTTCCTGTCCCGACACCGCTCCTGCTCCTGCCCTCGGACTGACTTCCTGGATTTGACTCCTGCTTGGTACTTCGTCTCCGCTTCTTCACTGCTTGTCCTGACCTCCGGCTTGCCTCATCGTTCTGCCTCTTCTCTGCCTGCCCTGACCTCAGGCCTGTCCATGGTTATGCCTGTCTTCCGCCTGCCTCAACCTAATCTGCCTGACGCCGCCTTGTCTCCTCCTTGGACTCTTCATCGAGAGAGACCCGCACCTAAGTCCTGCCAGCCCCGGCACCCAAGGGCTCAACCTGAGGGGAATGTGGGCTGGTATAGGTGAAGCTCCAGTTGGGTCTTCTCTGCCTGTACTGCCTCCTGATGATGAGGACCACTGGGGCCCTGTCCTTGGTGGTGGTTCAAACCTCGTCTTGGTTCAATGGTCCACATATGCAACAGGTTGCCAAGCTGACGGACCCGGTGGACCTGAGTGGTCTTCAAGCCATCCCGGGCTGGCTCAGTGCCTCCAGCAACAGCAGCAACTGACCACGGCCATGCTGTTCAAGCAGTCACCAGTTCTCCCAACCTCATGGTAGCAAACAAAGCCATCACAAACGCCATCCAGAATAGCACTGCTTCATATGATATCCAGCATATACTAAGAAAACATCCCAAAATGGCCACCAACTCCTCATACTTTAACGGCTGTCTTTTGTCTATCATCTGGCCCCTCTCTTTTTTTCTCAACCCTCCAACATACATTGAATCTGGAAGCTCACTAGATAGAAGCACACAATTGCCAAAGAGTATCCCAAATTCTAAGCCCATAGAATGTAGCTCATAATGGCATAATTTGACAACAGCCTGCATCCCACCTCTGCTAAAAAAAAATCTTTAAACAGCATCTCTGCCTTTTTCGTAGGTTGCCCAGGTTACAGTAGCTAGGATCAATTCCCAGGCCTCATTGCTTCAAAATGCCTATAGACAGTCTAGTACTGCCACTCCTTGGTCATCCACCTGCAGTGACAATTGCCAGAATAAATCCCACTTTGAATGAGAAACAGCATCGCCAATTGAGTTCTCTATTCCAGGAATTCTTTAACTCTAGCCATGATGTTCCATTTCAAGTAGAGAAGCACAAATTCCTTGAAAAGAGCTGACACTCACTCACATTGGCAAACTGCCTGTTAATAATCTCGATGAGACTTTTATTATTGCACCAGAAAAGACCCTCATGTTTCTCAGATCTTCACCCCAAATCACCAAGGCCATCACTAAAGGGAATCATTCTAGAAAAGTGATATTCATCATTATGCCACTATGAATCAAATGCCCTGTGTATCTCGCCCTTTGTACCATGGCCCATACCAATAACACACCAAATACCACTGCCCCTGCTTCATCCAAATACAGTTCTAGATCCCTGTGAAATACCTGCTTCTCTTGCGTGACCAAAACTCCATTAAAAGACTCCAAAAAGGTGTCCTAGATTGTCAACTCATCTCTACACCTAGTTGTCACCACATAAAATGATGGTCTGCACCACACCCAGCTGTTGAAGCCAAAAATCTCCTAATTAATGCCCCCCCATCTGTATATTCTAACATGTATAATTCAGAGATCCACAGAGACTGAATCTGTTTAAAGTGATGTTATTCGTTGCTCCAACCAACCAAATCATTTCCCAAAGTCTTAGTAACTTCTCCTCAAGTAAACAAGATACTGTATCCACCAAATCCAACTCAATCCCCAGGAATGTAAGCCTGGATATAAGCCCCTCAGTTTTTTCTCATGCAATAGGAATCCTTAAATATTTCACCACCACACAGAATTCTACTAGTAAATCCAAACACAAGCTTGAGAAGGAACTGCAAAATGAAAATTATTCAAATAATGCACAATGCTATCCAGACCAAATGACTGGACTGTAACCTAGTGGAAAAATTTGATGAACATTTCAAAGTAAGAACAAGAAATAGTGCACCCCATGGGAGACCTCGGTCCACATATAGGCTTGGCCAAACCCTTGATGTGGTATTTTACAACCATAAAATTGCAAATCTAACAGCTGTTACCTAACCTTTGCCTTGGTCTGAACACTTTTTAATCCAAGTAACTGGAAAATTTAAACCTTCTCATTCCCTCTCTCATTTTGAATCTAAAAAAATACTCAAAAGAAAAAAAGTTGGCCCAGAAACCTTTGCCAATTCTCTCCTTCCTCATATTCCCTCTTTTACCAACACTAACTGACAATCTAGTCCATAAATGGAATACATCTATAAAAAAAAATGTCTTGACTCAATAGCTCCTAAAACACTTCATACTATCCAAAACAGACCAAATACCACTTGATTTACTCCTTCTTTGTGAAACATTAAACAAAAACTTAGATACTTAGAATGACCCTGGCGCAAAAACCCATTTCCAGAAAGAAAACATGCTTATTTTTCTCACTTACAAAAATACAAAAAAGAAATTGAACGTACTAAAAAGTCATTCTATGCTCATAAAATACAATCTAATGATAATCCCAATATACTATTTAACATTGTGAAATATCTTACTACTGCACATTCTGAACCATCTGATCATATTACCAACACTTTAAGGACAAAATAATCAAAATTTCCTCTTGAGTTTACTCATTTACCAATTCCCCATATTAATCTTCCCCGAGCTACCTGTTCCTGGATTGACTTCACCACTGTAGATCCTCCTACTATAGTCTGCATTCTTTCAAAATCAAAAGCCTCCAATAGTCCCTTTAATCCCTGCCCAGGACAATTATTAAAAGACATAATAGAATACATCTTGTCTGCTTTAGTTCAATTAGTTAACTTATCACTTAACACTGGATTGTTTCCAACCATACTAAAGCAGGCATCCATCTTGCTCATCCCTAAAAAGAAAATAATGGATCCACATGACATTACTAACTACCGCCCTATAGCCTCTCTTTCCACCTTAGCAAAGACAATTGAATCCATAGTACTTCATCAAATCACTGAATACATAGACAATAACAATTGCTCCATCCAAACCAACATGGTTTCCATAAAGGGCACAGCATAGAATCTCTTCTTCTTTCATCCTTTGACTCAACTATTATTAGTGGATAGCATTGTGCATTGAAATGCTAGATTACATTCTAGCATTTCTTGACATCTCTGCTGCTTTCGACAATTTAAATCATGATATTCTTTACAGCCTTCAACACATTAGTATCACAGGCACTGTTCTACAATGGATTAAGTCTTTTCTGTCTAATCGTCCTCATCAAGTCAATCTCCAAGAACACTGTTCTAACTGGTACTGTATTAACTCGGGTGTCCCTCAAGATTCTTCCCCATCTACTATCCTATTCAACATATATCTGTTTCCTCTCTGTCATTTGCTAGCCAGCTTAGGAATACATTTCAAAATTTATGCTGATCATATTCAAGTTCGCTATACTTTACACCTCATCAATGCTAAACTCATTATCGTTAATAAATCTATAGCTCAAAACCATAAATGCATGGCTATTTATTTATTTTATTTATTTATTCACTTTTATATACCGACATTCGAGTTGACTTCATATCAGTTTACAAAGCAAATCAATAATACAAGCAAAATCCATTGGAAAAATACAATTTACAACAATTCAAAAACTTTGACTAAAAAATGTCAAAAACTTTAGATAAAAAATAAATTCTTAATATCAATACTCTAAGAACAAAAAAGGAAACACTAAATTCTAAAAACTGCCCTTAAAATTAGAATAAAAGTAAAATAAATAAAATACAGTAAGAATGATTCTGAATAATGCAAAATAAAATTAAAAGCAATAACTCAATAAATAACTCACAAATAAAAAAGAATAAAATAAAATAGAATATTTAGGGCATTATCCCGACTGTATGAATGCTTGTTCAAATAACCATGTCTTCAGCTTTTTTTTTAATGAATGTGGGTTTGACTCTAGCCTGATGTCTATCGGTAGTGAATTCCATACTTTGGGGCCTGCCAGTGATAGTGCCCTCTCTCAGACAGTGTTTAAGTGAGCTGTTTTTGGTGATGGAATGGATAACAGTGCTTTATCTGAGGACCTTAAATTTTGTTGTGGAGTGTGGATATGCAGAGCCGCATTCAGCCATTCAATTTTTTCTCCATGTATGGTTTTGTTTATTAAGGTCAGGCATTTAAACTGAATTATGTGATAAATTGGAAACCAGTGGAGGTCTTTCAGAACGGGAGTAATGTGGTCATACTTTTTACAGCTAGTTAGGAGCCGTGCGGCAGCATTTTGCAGAAGTTGCAAAGGGCAAATGGAGGAAGCAGGGAGGCCCAGTAGTAGGGCGTTACAGTAATCTAGTTTGGATAGTAATAGCGCTTGCAGGACTGTTCTATAATCATTACTGTGTAACAGGGGTTTTAATTTTTTTAAAATCTGTAATTTGTGAAATCCCTCTTTTACTATGGCTTTTATTGATGTCTTCAAATTAAATTCACTATCTAATATACAACTTAAGTCTCTTACTTCCTGAAGTATGGTGTGAGATGGTGTCAGATTAATTTCTGTTTTTATCTTTTCAGTAACTTTATTACAGATCACTAGAATTTCTGTTTTGGAATGATTTAAGGAAAGGAACATCTGAGTGAGTAATTGTTGTAAGGATTTAAAATATATGTTCCAAAGTTTCAGGGTATTCTCTATAGACCCTTCTATGGGGAGTAGAATTTGGACATCGTCAGCGTATATTTATTTATTTTATTTATTTATTTATTTCGGGTTTTTATATACCGGCATTCGAGAACGCAGTCCCATCATGCTGGTTCACATAAAACAAGGGTGTATCGTAAACATAAACTAAAACAATGGTGCAGAAAAAGGCAGTTACATATAACAGGGTGATTAGAACTTGGCAGAGAAAGAAGAGAAAGGACAGGTCATTAATTCAAACATATAAACGATAGTGGAGATGGTTAATCATGGTGTAGGTGAAGGTAGGGATTGGTATGGATGAAATAGATCAGTTATATATAAAGTGATCTATATATAAAGATATATATCAGTTATATAAAGTGATAAAGTTATATAAAGTGATCTATATATAAAGATATATATCAGTTATATAAAGTGCACTAGTCCTAAACCGGCCAAAAATTTTCAGAGTGGGGCCATATAGATGTTAAAGAGGGTGGGAGACAAGGATGAGCCCAGGGGAACCCCCGAGCTAAGGTTGAATGAGTCAGATTCGGCCAGGCCTAATTTGACTTTAAAAGATCTATTTGAAAGATAAGATATGAACCATGCGAGTATAGCCTGCTATGCCAATTTCCTGAAGTATATTTATCATTAGCTCATGATTAATGGTATCGAATGCTGACGATATGCCTAATAGAATCAACAGATATGAGTTTCCATTGTCTAGTCCTCTTAGTACGATGTCAGAGAGTGAGATGAGTAGTGTTTCAGTGTTAAAAAATTTCTGCCTGAATTGAAATACCTCAAAAACCAAAATGGTGCACTTATCCACTGTTCCCCACTCTACCTGTCGTCCCCTGCTGAATTTATTTTTGAAAACTGCACCATTCACATTGCTAATTTAGGAGTCACTTGGATTCCAACTTATCAGTATCCACTAAT
The DNA here is from genome assembly GCF_901001135.1 of Rhinatrema bivittatum. Lineage (NCBI taxonomy): Eukaryota > Metazoa > Chordata > Amphibia > Gymnophiona > Rhinatrematidae > Rhinatrema > Rhinatrema bivittatum. The sequence goes on from NC_042615.1 coordinate 597,837,344, forward strand.
ATTTCTGCAGTAGTGAAAAAATCATTCTACAAAATCCATCTGTTAAAAAAGATTAAAACCTTTATTATACCCCTCTGATTTCCACATGGCTTACAAGCTTTTATCTTGACAGGCCTAGATTATTATAACTCACTTTAGGTCTTCCAGATATTGCTCTGTGTCCACTTCAACTAGTCCAAAATATTTCTGCTCATCTTATCACTAACTCAAACCGTAGAGCTCATATTACCCCCATATTTCAAATTGGATCCCGATTTGACAATGTATCCAATATAAAGTCCTAAAAATAATTCACAACTTCATCTACAACCCATCTACCATGTGGCTCTATTCCTCATTAAGATTATACCAACCATCATGTCACTTACGTTCAATTGAAAAATGCTTACTGCAAGTTCCCACAATTAACACTGCTAGGCTGGACCTAACATGAAAACATGCCTTCTCAGTGGCAGGCCCCACTCTGGAATTCACTTCCCGACTCCCTCAGATTAATATCAAATTCAAGAGTTTAAAAAAAACACTTAAAACATACTTATTTTCCTCTGTGTTTAGAAATCTCTGAGCAATATAGGTTTTTCCTCTTTTGTCTCTTTGATTTTGATACACTTTAAGTAATTATTTTATTTATTTTACCTGTCATGCTTTTTAAATCTGTTCCCGTCCGAAGCCCCTCCTCTATTTTCTTATGTCTTTGAATCATGTATGTTTTTTTTATTGTGAACCGCTCAGATCTACCAAAGTATTTGTATAGGTGGTATACAAAAGATGTTAAATAAATAAATAAATAAATAAACAAACAAACAAACAAACAAACAAACAAATAAATAAATAAATAAGAACCACCAATAATGGGAAACACTCTAGGTGTATTGGTTAACAGACAAAAAGGTGACTCATTGGCCACCTTGAACAACAATGCACACCTATCTGCTCTTCTAATTAAGACTACTGCGGTTTCAAAAGAAGCATAATGCACAGAACACAGCTGATCTGACACAAAATCATTTACAAAGGAACCAGAGGGGAGGACTGCAATCTACCCAAATACTCCTCTTGTCCTCCAATTTTTCGCTCACTGGCACCATGAACCTGCCTATAGACCTCAAATTCTTTCCGCTTCCTACCCATAACCCGGGCCTGTATTTGGTATCCAGAAACCCTGCCCAAACCATACTTCAAGTTGTCAACCACACTTCTATTCCATCATCTACCTAGCCAGGCACACATGGCCTCTAACTGTATTGGTGACAGAGCCCTAGTCACCAAATCATCATTGTTTACTTCCCTGGCCAGCCCCCCTGAAGTCTATTTGCAGTACTTAGATGCTGGGTGATTGCAAATGTGTCTACATTTGTAGTTGAGGAAAACGCAAGATGATTTATTAAATCACCAGCTTATATTTTGCCCACTTCTTTGCCCTTTGGTCTGACTGCTGACCTTTCTTGATCCCCCGCTCTCTTGACAAGGATGAAATGAACTTCCCTTCTGCCTTGCCCCTGCCCCTGCAGCATGTCCGTTATTAGTCATCTGGGTTAACCACATATCAATGCTTTGAGATTCACAAGATATAAGAATAGTTTCTTGCATTTTATTACAAAATCTCTTATCATATTCAATAGAGATGTGAATCGGAACTGATATCGGATCCGATTCTGGTTCCGATTCACATCTATAGAGATGTGAATCAGAACTGATATCGGATCCGATTCTGGTTCCGATTCACATCTCTAATATTCAACCACGTCCAACCTTTGTAGTCTTTGCAAACACCAAGAATGCTGTTGGCATAGGCCAGTAGGGCCTGATTCTGTGTCAGGTCAAAATGTCCAAACACGTTAGCCAGCCACAAGAAACACCACACCCAGTTCAGTATGTTCTTAAGCATCTTCCTGTCCTCCTTCTTGTCCTCTTTTACACCCTTCTTCTACCCACTTTTGTACTCCAACAACTTAAATATAGAAATGTAAGATATCTTCCTTATCTTCTTACTCAGTCCCCTAGGCACTCCCTTTCATAACTGGGCCTAATTGAATCAAAACCCCAATGAGGACTGAAGGCAAGGGAGGGAGTCACACAGAAGAATAAAGGGGGAAGGGAAGAGGATACCACCAGCGCTAGTGATCCACCTCTTTCCTTCCTCCCCCCACCCATGGCCCCCCTCCCTTCCTGCCAAGGACTCAGCCCTAAACTCCTCTGGGCAGACTGGCTGAGAGGGGTAAGGAACCCACCACTCTGTTAATGTCAGCTGGCCAGGAAGTTGCCCTTCTACCCACCTTACCCCACCATCACCAGTCTTAAACTTCTTATGGAGTACTTGTCATAGGAAAATGTCAATGGAAACGAAATAATTAAAAAGGGGGATAAATAAAAAAGAAAGAGAGATGAGAGAGGAAACATGCATGGCGTTCCTATACTCATGATTCTACTCTGCAAAGATGGAAACAATGAAGAGCAACCTTTAAAATTATTAAATTCAAAATCACCCTGCTATCATACTTTCTCATAATAGCTCATTGTTACAGTTTCAGTCAACCAGCTAGATTCTCATTCCTTCTTACCTGACAAGAATCCTGATGATTCCTTCCTTCCACTCTGTCCCCAGTCAGTGTAATGCTATTGTATTTGTAGTTAACCAAAACTGAGGTATAAGGTCACGACCCTTCCACATAACCATGGGTGGAGAATAAAAAGGTTCATGAGTCACAGCTGGAAAAGAATGATGGCTGCCTGCTGTGCTCCTGTTTTACCTCAAGCTTTACAAGGACTTTCAATAACATTATTTTCCTGTTACTGTGATTTTTTTTGTTATTGTTATTATTGTTTGCACAAGCCAATTCTTTGACATCAGCAATGTTACAATGTCAGTCAGTGGGCCCTCAGAGGCTTTGCTTCCATTGCCTGATTCCATCGTCTATTCAGGGGTCATCTTCTCCATTGTGACTGAGTTTGAAAATCTAAATGATTCACAGGTTCCTATGATTACTTGCCGGCAGCACTGCTTGAATGCTAGTGATGTCACCCACATACAGACCAGGGTACTTTTCTACACATGCGTTTCAGGCCAGGAGTGCTTTTAAGCTGCATGTTTGTTAATCAAGATGGAGTGCTATTCTAGAAGGATGGGGGATGGCTTTGTCACTTTCAGATGACAGCTCCTATTTTCCACAGTATTCTAGCAGACATGCTACCATCCATCCTTGTCACTGAAGAACTTGCTTATCTAGCTGATTTAAATGCTTTATTCACACATAAATTGGCTACCACTATGCAAAAAAACCAAACAAGTGCTTGTATGTTGCTAAATTGTTTTAATTCTTCTGTTCTTTTGGTCTGCTGCATTCTTGGCTTTCAGGATAGTTATCACACTGTGTATGCAGAGAGCAAGGAGAGAGAAATTGGTTTCCTCATGCATGCTTTTATCTTTGAGTTATTCTGAATTTAAAACAAGAGAGATTTGCCACATCATTCTGAACCTGTTTTACAAGGGAGTTTTGAACTACTAAATTGACTCTACTTTATCAACATGAGTAGAAGAAAAAAAAAAGTACATGTGCATCTGATTAAACCTTCAAAAGTAAGACCTGGAAATTAGATAAATCCATAGTAACAGTCTCACCAAATTATGACAAAGCTTCCACTATCAAAGTGTAACTAAAGTAGGATATCATAATCTGAACACTTCACGCTGATGAATTTTAAACATAGACTTTTTGTCTAGTTTTCCAAATGCATGATTTCCACAGTAATACCTGATGCCTCTCTCTAATTCCTAAACTCCTACAGTTTACAGTCATCGGTAAGCATACATTAACTTAGACTCATTCTGTTCTGAGTCAAAACTTACACATAATTAAACCTAATAAGAAATATAATGTAAAGAAAATATCCTAAATAACCCAACAATGTTTCCTAATATATTAAAGCAACCATTTCAGGCTAGTGTAGAATTCCAGAGGATAGAAACATGTTTGAATGCAAACCTGTATCCTCCAAACTGCTATACAGTATAGCAAAGAGTTGACTGATCATGATAAATTGCATTCACATAGTGTATGCATATTTCTTTTGCATACTATGCAAAAGTTTCTTTTGTATGCATACCTTAAGGTCAAACTGAAGTCAGACTCAAAAGTGCTGGCTCCCATCATGTAAACAAGAATAAATATTCCTAGAAAATGAATGCATGTGATCACGGGACGTGCTTCATTGCACTGCCTCTCCCCTTTTTCTCGAATCAGCTGTCAAATGTTGTGGGCAGAAGCCATTAAATCTAAGGGCGTAGATAAGTTAGTTAGAACTTGTTTCCTTCCATGAGATACTATTGCAGCCATTACATTGAAAGACCAAAGAAACACAGCAGTCATCACAGTGCGTATAAGCTGATAAAGGTTCCTTCAGAAAGATGTAACTGAACTGCAGAAAAGAAAGGATTCATGCAAATTCCAATTGCAGAACAGGTCAAGGAGGGCAGAGTTAGCAGCTGCAATTTGCATAGGTCAGAATGCAATTGTGAAGGGAGAGAATCCCAAGACTAAAATATCTTTTTGTGGTTTCAATTTATGCAGAAATTCAAACATTAGATATATTGTTTTGTGCATAAAGCAGTGCTAAGAGACACTTTGAACACATTCAGTACTGAAGGAAAGAGAAAACTCTGTTTAAATGCTGCTTTAATTTCTGATTTATTTAATCAAATAAAATAAATAGTTCTTGTTTATCCATAGCCAGCAGGATCCCACAAACTGAGAAAGCATTTTAAAGACTGTGCAAAACAAAAATAAATAAATAAATAAATAAATACAGGAGGAGGAGGAGGAATAGCCTAGTGGTTAGAGCAGTGGGCTACAAACCAGGAGACCAGGGTTTGAGTCCCTTGTGACTTTGGGCAAGTCACTTTACCCTCCATTGCCTCAGTTACAAACTTAGGGCCTCATTTTAGGTAATGAGGGGCAGGGGGTCGAAACGGGGGGCGGTCCTGCACTAGCCGGCAGCGATCGCACCACCGCGGTGCGATCGCTGCCTGTTTCACACCCAATGGCACCACCATAGAAGGTGTAGCTATTGGACGCAAAAAGGCGCTTACCTTTTTGTCATCTGTGGCATCTTCGCGGAGTCGGCCCCGACTCCTCCTCTTCCGGGGCCGACTCCGCCCCCATCTTGGTATCGCTTATTGCATGCGATCCGTCTGGTAAATGACCCCTCTGGGGATAGGGATACCTACAGTATCTTATAAAATAGGGATACCTACAGTATCTTATAAAATCCGGGGTCGGCGCACCATCACCTGACCCGGGGGCTGGTCCGGAGGCCTTGAACATGCCCCTGGGCTGGTGCCACGCCCTCGACATGCCCCCTGGAACGCCACAAAATTCATGCCGCCCACCTGACACGCCCCGACACGCCCCCCCCCCCCCCCCCCCTTGCAAAGCCCCGGGACTTACGCACGGCCCAGGGCTTGTGCGCGCTGCCGAGCTTATGCAAAATAGGCTCGGCGCATGCAGGGGGTTTTTAAAAGGGTTACGCGCATACTTTATGCGCGTAACCCTTTTAAAATCCGGCTCAAACTGGACCAGTGCATGCCAAGCAGATTTTAAAAGGCTCCCCGAGGACGTGCAAGCACAAGTAAAAGGTTTTTGAAAAGGGTCAGAGTGTGGACATGGTCTGGATGGAGTAGGGGCATGCCGAGGCTGGCCAAGAAATGGAAGTGTAAATACTGACGCATCCTTCATGTGCTGGGGTCCCCTGCCGTGAAAATTTACTTCCGATATTTCTAGCCTTTAAGTAGTAAAACAAAAAAATCTAAGCTAGTCAGCAGGGTTTTAAGGGTTGGTGCTAGCAAAGGGAAAGGGAGGCTATTAAACTAGGGGGGGGGGGGGGGTTTGGAAGTCCTGTCCCTTAACTGGGTGAACTGGGAATGAACTGGGAAACGTTGCCATGGAATTGGCGTGCATCCCTTGTAAAATTTCCCCACTTACGAGGTAGATGTGGTAATTTCACCCACATGCACACGTCCATTTAAAACTGAGCACACATATATGTGAGTTCACCCTATTATTTAACTTGTGTGCTTAGACGTGCAAATGTTATAAAATGGACACTGCTGAGGACTCGGGTCGATGAAAGTGCGCACATGTGTGCCCACACTCCTCTTTAAAAGTTACTGTCCCAATACAATGAAATTCTCTTTTAATGAAGTGCATATATTCGTGTGCAAGCTTACATACACATGTATGTTAAAGGGTAAAAACATGCGTATTTTATAATTAAAGCATATAAGATATGAGCGGGTTCTAAAATACTAGATCTATGCAGCCATATATGCACATAGTTGTTTGAAATGTATTCTCATAACCTTTAAGCACTTTACTGAGAGAGAGAGAGCACCTCAGTATTAGGAAAATGGGTCAGTTTCTATACTCTGGTGTACAAATCTACTTTGCTTCCAACTCTCAGCGCTCCAAATGACACCTAATTTTTATATGAGTCTACTGTGCTGTTCGAACATGTGATGGTTCCTCCCTATCTTCTACCCTCTTCAATTATACCTCCTTCCTCTCTGCCATCTCCTTACTGAGCTTGGTCTTCAACACTTTATTTTTGCTGATGACGTACAGATCCTCATACCCATAACCAACACACTACCTAATGCCCTGGGAATCGGCCCTCACCGCTATCAGCACTCTACTTTCAGACAACTACCTTGCACTCAACACCGCTAAAACTGAGCTCTTACTCTTCTCACCCCCACAATATCAACTTTAACCTACCCCTGCTCAACTTACCTCCTTCCTCCATCATCTTTTCTCAACATGTATGCAGCCTTGGTGTCACACTTGACAATCAATTTAACCTAAAACAGTTCATCAACTCCACCCTAAAAGACTGCTTCTTCAAGCTTCATACATTAAAAAAACTCAAACCTCTTCTACATCTTAATGACTTTCGCACAATTCTCCAATCCACCATCCTGTCCAGAATAGACTACTGTAACACTATTCTCCTAGGCCTTCCCAAAAATGTAATCCAACCTCTTCAGATGATCCAAGATGCTGCAGCCCAATAGAAATGACCAAAATACTGCAGCCCAATAATAACCATATCACCCCTGCTCTCAAACATCTGCATTGGCTGCCAGTCACTTCCCGGATTATATACAAGTCCCTCACTATCATCCACAAATCCCTTTACAACCAAAATATGCATTGGTTTAATGAGCACCTCTCACTTTGCATAAAGGCAGAAGAGCACCTCTCACTTTTGTAAAGGCAGAAGAGATCATATCACCCAAACACTTGCAGATTTACACTGGCTCCCAATAGAACAGAGAGTTCAATTTAAAACATTATGACAGTTCATAAGCTAATAAATGACGAAAACTCTGACTGGCTAAACACCGCATTACGATTACATGTTCCTCAAAGAAATCTCAGATCGGCCAATAAAGCTCTGCTAACCATACCCTCAGTCAAAACAGCAAAATTGACCTAAGTTAGAGAGAGAGAGCACTATCTTTGGCAGGACCATTATTATGGAACACATTACCACTGGAATTAAGACTAATGAAGGACTTAAAACTCTTCAAAAAAGGCTTAAAAACATGGCTCTTCAAAAAAGCATTTCACAGTGAGGTAGCGGAATAACAACACATACACAAAGCAGGACGTCACCAAGTAAAAGCAGAACTGCTTATTTTTATTATCTTCTCACAAATAAGTATTAAATGAGACAGTTAATCGTAAATGGTAACCACACCCATTCCCCATTTAGAGTATATTATTGAACTATGTAACCGTATAATAATGGCACCCTATGGATAATTTAGAAACCACATATTTGTGCCTAACTGTAAACCGTTGTGATGGTGCACTACTAAACGACGGTATAGAAAAGTTTTAAATAAAATAAATAATAAATAAATTTGACAGACCCACCAGAAACCAATATCTGGCAACGCTACATACACCATTGCCTAAGCTCACAAAACTTATGTCCACCAAAGACCGTGCATTTTCCATTGCAGGTCCTGCCCTCTGGAACAACATGCCCTCGAGTCTTCACCAGGAAATATGCCCTAAGAAATTTAAACAGAACCTTAAAACATGGCTATTCCAACAGGCCTACACCTGAACTACCTCATCAAATTCCCCCCTCCAGGCCACCCGCCCCTCATCCTCCCCCCTTCTTCCTCTCCTTCCACCTCTCCCTCCCACCCCTGCTTTTCCTCCCCAGCAATTTCAGCAGACCTGTTCTAAGCCACATCCCCCCCGCCCTGCACCTCTCCGCTACCCTCTGGACTGCAAATACGTTCTTTCCATAGTGTTTAGGCCTATAGTTTCTCCTCACTACGCTAGTAAATACCGCTTCGCAAAAGGCTTGTCTACACCTGCACCTCTCCGCTACCCTCTGGATAGCAACTTTGCTCTTCCCATGTTGTTTAGGCCTTTAATATAATATTTTGTCACTACGTTAGTAAGTACCGCCTCGCAAAAGCCTTGTCTGTAAATTTTCTGTTAATACTCCCAATGATTATTCTCTCTTAAATTGTAAATATCTATTCCAAGTCAAATTTTTGTTTGTAAAATGTATGCCCCCCCCCCTTACATGGTTACCCCTTTTTGCATGGATAGCTCTTAGATACAAATTCCACAGTTCCGTGTTTCTTGTAAAGACTGTCAGTATATAAAAATGTCTAAATAAATAAATGGTGTATCTTAAGCTGCCCCCCCCCCAAGCCTTCCCCATCCCGATACCTCACCCTGACTTTAAAGGGCACCCCCCCCCCCCCACACACACACACACACGGTAACAGTGATATAAATAGTAAACTGACCCATATAAAACTAATGCAGTATATCTGCTGCAGTCTTACTTTATTTTTATCCTCAAAATGGACTAACAATAGCCTATACAAGTGGTTTTCACAGCCACTTCATAATTGGAAAAATACAATCCAATTTGTTGCTTGGAGCTTGGGGGAGCGCAGGTGGCTGTCAGCACTTTTAGCAACGCCGGACCCGCACTCCGGAGTTTGACTTTCAGAGACCGATGGGATAAAACAGATTGTTTTACACATTAAGAGGAAAACTGTTTCAGCAGGCAGCAGCAGCAGCAGCAGCAATCCCCCGATCACAGGGTACCCACTGTACAAAATAACTGATGGGGACCTGGGGACTGCAAAGTGGTAATTGCACCTCAAGAGTTCAGGATCACAGTGTATTAGAATCTCACCTGAGCCCATCAATACAATTCCCTGCTTGTTATTCACAATTCCCTGACAGCTCCTGAACCTTTTTAATTATTCATCCCAACAAAATGGAAGAAAATGTTTCTGGAAATGAAATATGATGGGTTGGGAAAGAAAAGCAGTTTGAATATTGCCACTGTTTTCTGTCTGCCAGGTAAAGCTCCCCACAACCTAATTTAAGCATATGGTACGTACAACTACAAATTTTGGGACACGTTAACTAAGCCGTAATAAGGGTATAACATGCAGAAAATAGTGTTTATTCTGATGATTTTGGGCTTCCCCCCTCCCCCCCCCCCCTAAATCTGGCCTTCATTGAAATTAGCTGCTTTGCATGCGATGTGCAGGCATAAAATTTACTAATGCTTGCAAAGCAGCTAATGCATAGGCAATCCTTTGCAAATACAATAATGCAGCTTGCCTCAAAAGAAGCAGGCCACATTATTATAAAGCAAACAGCAGTTGTAGATGAAAGAACCCGAGAGCATTGCAATGCTGACAAGTTAGGAGCAAAGGCCAGTTGGAACCATTTCAGAAAATGGCGTCGACCAGCCTGGAATTAGGGGGATACTCCCAGCCTCCACTGGACTACCAGGGCATAGTCTTTTAGGTAAGGAGAGTTCAGAGGGTGGAGGGGGTCCCTTGACCACCATGTTGGCCCTTCTGATAAAGGGGGGTTAGGAAGCAGGGAGGAGTCACTAGACTTTTTACATTTGTTTTAAAATCTTGGGACAGCTGGGTCTCCTCAACAGGCTAGAGGGAGGTGAATGAGGGTCTACTTAGATCCCCCTGAGGGTTTTGACTCATTTGGTGGGTTTCGTGGCTGCATGGCCATTTCAGGTAATGGTGGCCCTTGGTGAAGTGTGCCACCATCACGTGTTAGTGAGATCTTCTCTGCAATATTTTCTATTGTGGGGTTTTTTTTTCATGATAAAAAATATCATAGGGAAACCAGTGCGATATTTTCTCAGCGAGGTGGCAAAATATCATGGTAACACCCACACACACACACACACACACACACCCCCACACCCCACACACACCCCCATGCTAAAATATTGCAACTTGAGGTAAATCTTCAAACCTACTCACGGGCGTACATGTGCGCGCGCTACCCAGCGCGCGCACATGTACGCCCGATTTTATAACATGCGCGCACATGTTATAAAATCAGGGGTCAGCGCGTGCAAGGGGGCGCACAGTAATGCATCTTGCAAGCGCCAGCGCCCGCGGCCCTCCCCCGTTCCCTTCCCCCTATTCTAACCTTCCCACCCCTTCCCCTAACCTTCCCCCCCAGCCCTACTCTAACCCCCTGACCTCTGTCTTACCTTTTGCGCCTGCCGGCAGCCTGCCAGCACACAATCCTCTGACACAATGGCAAATGGCCCCGCCCCCGCCCCCGGACTGCCCCTTTTGTAAAAGCCCGGGACTTAGACGTGTCCTGGGGCTTTACGCGCGTCGCCAGACCTTTATAAAATAGGCCCAGCGTGCGTAACCCCTCCCTACGTGCGTAAATCCGTAGGGCTTTTAAAATCCGGCCCTATGTCAGTAATAATATTATAAAGGCCTGCTTTAAAAAAGCATTTACATGCTAAAAATCGGATTTTACAAATGTAAATGCACTTTGCCCGTGTAAGTGGGCTTATGAAAATTGCTATAATATATGCCATTGAATTGCCCATAGGATATTCATGTGCAAGTGCAGTTTGCACACAAAAATGGCTTTTTTCAATTGCTAAGATAGTTTCATTTACACATATAACTCATTTTAAAATAACCTCCATCATGTTCAGCTTGATCCACGTGAACTAGAACAAGGAGGGAATTATAACAGAAAAATTGAGGAACTTTAAAACCAGCAAATATTTCCAAGGAACCAACAAGCTTGGGTTTTTTTTTTTTTTATCAGGATAAAACTTGGTTGGGGGAGAAAAAAAAAAAGAAGCAAAAAACAAACAAGCAAGAAACTAAGCTGTCATTAAATGTATGTGGCTGGGCTGTAATAGAGCCCACGGATTGTACATGGCTGTGATAGATTCCCACAGCCCTGAACAAACATCTCTCAGTACTCTATTCTCTGAGCTTTTGTTTTCCCCACTTTGGAATTCTGACTATGGGCACATTACCAAGCCAACTGAATTCACTTACAAAAGCTCCGGCAAAGCTCTTTTTATTATAAAGATCAAGACAAACAATTGTGCGCCTACAAGAAAAGAACAACTAAAACCATCCAACAGACATTAAAAGAACAATTCTCAAGATAGTCTCCTTTGAACTGCTATAATGGGCAACATTTAGTCCCTTGGTTTGAATTCCAAGTGAAAAGGAATTTACTGCTTGCTGCTTTTCTTGTAATTATCTGTCATGCAAGTGGCATATATTTTCACCAGCATTATAATTTTGTCTAACATGATCTTTTGTAGGCATGTTGAGCACAACACAATAGCAGCATTGTCAACTTCATTTGCAGAGTTAGCTTTGTTTATCGTGGAGTTGGCTTTATGAAAAGGAAATGATCTACCCTTTACCTTGGCTTTACTCCAAACCTAAGGAAAAAAAATGGAGCAGCCTTAGCAGAGCGGGTTCTGAATTATCACTTCCTGAATGTTATGTACAGGCATATGCTGTTGCTGTAGTGCTGTAGATGAATTCCGTAAACGAGTAACAGTAAGGTGAAAATATACATTTAAAAAAAAAAAAAAAAAACAACCCTAATAGAATATAAATGCTTTTATGAGATTAACACATGTTTAAAGAGATCCGTTGTCGGGACTATTTCCAGGCAACGTAAACATTTTTCAGCCTCACAGAGGTTATCATGTCTCCCCAACTAGTTTATCGATTATCTTTTAACTAATTTAATTTGTGGCAGGTTAAGACAGGACTCCCTTTCCGCATTCTGATACGTGGGAAAGGAAAGCTTTCCTTGGATGCTTGCTTTCCCTTCCCGCGGTGAGCTGAGGGGGAGGACACAGCATAATGCATAATGCTAAAAAGCGTTATATTTTATAAGAGCAGCCTCGTTTATTAATTCCTCAGGAGGAAACATTGAACTCCATATTACCAGACAGCAGCAATTCAGCAAAAATAGAGCCTCATTTATTAAGTATTTTTTTCCCAAAGACACAGAATGGGAGAACAGCCTTAGCAAATCAGGCCCATACACTTTGGTCCAAAGATCTTTGACTGCTGTTATTTCACTTCTTGACTACATATCAAAACCTTATGAAGAACAGAGTCTGGGAACTATTCTCACCACATTTGTACAGAGCTTTTTTTTTTTTTTTTAGTTTAGTGAATAAGAGCTGGAAATGTGTTTTTTCAGCAACTGCCCTATTTTTTTTTTCCTCTTTTATTATAGAATTGTAAGGATGAAGTAGGAGTCTTTTAATGTACTCTGTTCTTAAACTCAGATTTAGAAATTCAGTCCACCTTCTTAAATTGTGTTTACTCAAGTAAATGTGTTATTTAAAACACAGGTCAGGGTTTTTCAGCCTTCTTATAGTTAAATAACATTAGATCTATGTACTAAAAGCTCATTAGTTTTGGAAAGTTACTGCAGCATGTGGTTAATCAGGCATTAGTGACCAGTTTATTAAAATAATTCTATGCAAAGCACAGCCATGCTAAAAGTGCTGAACTAAAAGAAGCACAATCCTTTTAATGCCATTGTGCACTATATCAGCTCCCATTTTCCCAGCTAAACAGCCTGACATTAAAGGGATAGTTAGCCTGGGGACATAGCCCTTCCCACTTGCAATCCCCCCAACCTGGAAAAAAGGTTAACCCTTTGAAGTCCATATTCAAAAGCATTTAGACAGCTAACTCAGAAGTTAGACAGCTAAATGAATATGTGGTCACCTATCCGGTTAAATTCTAGCCGGCTAATATTGAGATGGATTGAGCAACGATTTATTTTTAATTGTCATACTTTTACTCTGTATGGGCTTAATGAACCTATAGAATGGATTGCATTTATGGGATAATTGTGGTGCTGTGAAAATATAATATGAAATGTACTATTAAATACAGTTTGGAGTTTTATCACTGATATTCTGGGTTTCTGATATAGGAGACATGGCTGTGTTGCCTTAATCAAATTAGGATCGTGGCATGCCGATATTGTAAAGTTTGCTAGTGTGGGTAATGGTAGTAAGATATTTATAAGTATGAGAAAGATACTAGGGGTGTGCATTCGTATTGAACATAAATGTAAAATGCTACTTATTTTTTTTTTTAACTTAAAAACGTGATAAGACATAAACGATCGGATTTCCAACTTATCCAACATAGCTATGTTGGATAAGTTGGAAATCGCGATTGTTGATCCAAAATAAAAATTTAAACCCCTCACCTTCCTTAATCCCCCCCCAAAGACTTACCACAACTCCCTGGTGATCCAGCGAGGAGTGAGGACGCCATTTCTGAAAGCCTTTCCGAGGAGCACGTGACGTCGGCGCCACGTCGGAGTGACGCGGCATCACGTGATTCCCCGCGGGTTCGCGCCGGAACGCTCGTTCGGCCCAAAAGGAACTTTTGGCCAGCTTGGGGGGGTCAGGAGGCCCCCCCAAGCTGGCCAAAAGTTCCTTTTGGGCCGAACGAGGATCCCGGAAGCGACCCCACGGGGAATCACGTGACGTCGGCGCCACGTCGCAGTGACGCGGCGTCACGTGATTCCCCGCAAGTTCCCTCCGGCACCCTCGTTCGGCCCAAAAGGAACTTTTGGCCAGCTTGGGGGTGTCAGGAGGCCCCCTCAAGCTGGCCAAAAGTTCCTTTTGGGCCGAACGAGCATTCCGGCGCGAACCCGCGGGGAATCACTTGACGCCGCGTCACTCCGACGTGACGCCGACGTCACGTGCTCCTTGCAAAGTTGGTCAGAAATGGCGTCCTGACCCCGCTGGACCACCAGGGAGTTGTGGTAAGTCTTGGGGGGGGGGGATTAAGGAGGGTGAGGGGTTTAAATTTTTATTTGCACATATGGACATATACTCAAATCATTGAATTCTGTTTATGTCCATATTGACCGCAAATGGGACCCCCTTTGGACATATGGACATATGAACTTAAACTTTTGCTCTGCACATCCCTAAAAGATACATATGTATGTAGTTTCAGCTTGATTACTCAGTGTGATGTATGGATAAAAGGGGAGTCTGTAACACGTAACAGATCGCCAGAAAGGACGACATTTCTGGAAATAGGTGAGTAAAGTGAATATGGCAGTGTTTGAGGTATGTGCTGTGAGAAATATTTTGCTTGAATTGGGTTATAATGTATTTTATTTTTGTTTGTAGATGTATTTTGAATTCTATAATTATGGAGATGAAAGCTAACTGAAACTGTCGGCATTTGAGATATTATGTTAAGATGAGAAGATTTGGGTTGATAAAGGAAGCTAGAAACAATATTATAGTCGGTGTGATAAGTTTTTATAAAATTGGTAAATAGGTTTTGATTATTAGTTTCTGCATAGGTGTGGAAGGGATATTTATTAGGTATATTTTGTTTCAACAATTGCAGAAAAATTTTGAAGAGAATTATCACCATGCTAAAAATTGAACATTACGGTAGTCCCAGAAGAAGGGAGAGTATCGTCGCCATGTTAAAAATTGAATACTAGTACCTGAAGAAGCCCTAATAAGAAAGGGTGAAACAGAGATCTTTGTTGGACAATGGCGAGGACAGTGGATAGTGTGACGGGATAGCACAGGTCTTTGGACAGTGTGACATGATAACAAAAGAAGAGAAGACGATCTTGAAATTGTTTGGAATAGTTATGTATTAGATTTGCCGAGTCGAATTGTATATGTATGAAAAAAACATAATATAAAATTGAGTGCATTTTTAATGATGTGGATGGTTGATATGTATGAATGTGATAGATTTTATTTGTCTAGATAGGGTTTCATGTATTTATATGAATAAATGTTGTATTTAATAATACATTTCATATTATATTTTCTCTATGAGTGAATCGGTTATTTACTCTTTCAGATAATAGAAAGACTAGGGGGCACTCCATGAAGTTAGCATGTGGCACATTCACGGAGAAAGTTCTTTTTCACTCAACACACAATTAAACTCTGGAATTTGTTACCAGAGGATGTGGTTAGTGCAGTTAGTATAGCTGTGTTTAAAAAAGGATTGGATAAGTTCTTGGAGAAGTCCATTACCTGTTATTAATTAAGTTGACTAAAAAAATAGCCACTGCTATTACTAGCAACAATAGCATGGAATAGATTTAGTTTTTGGGTACTTGCCAGGTTCTTGTGGCCTGGATTGGCCACTGTTGGAAACAGGATGCTGAGCTTGATGGACCCTTGGTCTGACCCAGTATGGCATGTTCTTAGTGTGATCATTATATGAGTATAGGAAAAATTGAAAAAGAATACCCTCTGTAATAGTGATCCCTTCTTCCCTCAGGCATTTCCACAGGCCTGGACAAAGCCTGTTCCGGTCCTTGCTCTGCTTTCTTGGGCTGCCATTGTCCCACAGCAACAGAAGATTTCACATTTGGGGCTGCTGCTAGGTAAAGGCTGGAGGTCTGGACAGATAGCTCTTCTGTCTCCTGATGAGGCAAACAGGCCAGCTCCAGGGATTAACATCAAATCTCCTCCTCCTCTGCTGGCTGTAGCCTTTTCCCCTCCTTCCCTGGTGGCAAAGGGCTCTGCTTCTGGCAAATGTCAACATAATCTTTAGGCTCCTGGAGGATTTGTATCAGCTCTGCCTGCACTAATATCACCAACCCCACCTCTTTGCTGATTTCACCACGCTCCTCTAGGACTAGGTAAGTAGCTTGAAGGTTTTGCTTCTGAACCCGCAGGCAGGGCCGGTGGCCATCTTTAGCCCATGTAACTCTATAGAGGATGTTTTCTTAAATTTTCTCAAAGCGCAGCAAAGTCCCAAAGTTGTAAAATAGCTGTTTCTAAGTTCAAAACATCACTCTTCACACCCCGCACTCCAAGCCCCATGTTCCCAGGCACCTTTTATTTAACTCCGCCCTGGTGCGCCTGTCCTGCATGGGTGGGGCCCTAAAAGAATTTATAAACTCTTTGGGGCAGGAACCCTGACTAGCTCTTTCTTTTTTTAAACTTTTTATTTATAAGATTTTCATAGTATACAACATTGTATAAACAAAACATAGTGCTTCCACAAAACTCTTGAAGTTCAACACAGTCTTCTATGTGCCAACATGTCCATGAAAAAAATGATCTAACCTGTCTTGTAATATGTATGGTACGGGCCCCAGACATTTTGATATTTAAACTTTCATTCCTCAGAGTGAATCTCAAACAATGGCTGCAATTTTTCAAACTTGTTCATGCCAATGATGCATCCTCGCATTGATTTTCCAGAAGGTGGCTATTGTAAATCTGGCAGCCAGCAATAGCTGATCCACCAGCAATCTATATTTCCAGGGAATTAATGAACCTATCCATCTACCTAGAAGGCCTGTTATGGGAGTTATACCTACAGGAAAGCCCACAATACCAGCTATTTCCTGAGTAACTTGTCTTAAAAAATGACTAACACTTTGACAAAACCACCACATGTGTCTATATGTTCCTAACTCACCGCATCTCCTCCAACATACCACATCTGCAGACACATGAATTTTATGATAGAGTATGGGTGTGCAATAAATTCTATATAATAGTCTAATCATTAGCTCATCCTGCTTAGTACAAATAGAACTGTGATGAGCAGCAAGCCATATTTTCTTCCACATTTTATGGTCGTAGGAGGTGCCCAAATCTAAATTCCATTTCTCAATCAAGTTCTGAGATGTTTCCTCCCCAAACCTACTAGTTAATATACCCCAGGATATGGCCATTATTCCCTTAATACAGGTGTCAGAACTTCCCAAGTATCTGTCCATCCTGTGCAGCAACCTCAACGGTGCCGAAATACCAAAGCAACCTGTCAGTGCCTCTTGTATCTGCAGGTAATGTATAAAGACAAGTCAAACTCCTCACTTAAATCTTCAAATAATTGGAGACATCTTTATTCCCAAAGCTACATAATAGTAGATAATCCAGATCCCTCCAATTTTTGAACTCTTCTGAGAAAGTGTATCCTGAAATGCCTGAGTCTCCTTAAATCAGAGCTTTAGGTTACAATGCCCCACTTTCAACACCTTGAAATGTATGCACCTGAGACCACAGCTTGAGAGTATGTGATATGATTGGATTTCCCCTGCTCATCTTACATCTCACTGGAGGGTTTTCTGGAAGAAATGGTAACATAGCCAGGGAATCTCCCTCTATCTTCATATGTTCCAGTGCTACCCAAGCAGTATCCAAATGTCTGGCCCATATTTTGAGGCACACCAATTTGGCCTCCCAATAGTAGACTTTTAGGTTTGGCAGTACCATGCCACCTTGTTTTTTAGGCATACACAGTTGTGTACAACTAATCCTTACCTGCCTATGATTCCAAATAAATTTAGCCATACAACTCTGGAGCTCATCAAACACTTTCAAAGGAATATTGCATGGCACATGTTGAAACAAATATAAAAGCTTGGGTAGTACATTCATTTTTAATACATTTATACACTCAGCTAGCTAGCTCTTTTTTGTACCCCTTTCCCCAGGGTATGGATCCTTTTTATTGGGGAGAAAGTTTAACTTTCAGGGCCCAGTGAAGGGGTAACATCCTCCTTACTGAAATTTCCCTGGGAGAGGGGCACTAACCCATGCCTGACATATTGGGTTAGTGTCCAACATAAAACTTTATTGTTCAAAATTGGGTGACTAATGGCACAGTAAATATGAATCCAGCACCAGAGACTTTTCTTTCTTTGGTTACAGTCTGTATCCTCTATCTGTGAAGGAATCTTTAAACAGGCAAGGGAGCCATGCACCCTCCTAGATTAGGCAAAGTAGTGGTCCCAGTGGGCAGGGTAACCCTAAAATGGTCAGGAAAACCCCTTCCAAAGATAGCCAAAAATCCTGTTCATGCACAGAGAGTAAATCCTCTCTCCCCCCAACAGGTGAAGGCTCCTTATGGGTGTCCTCAATGATTTTCAACAGTCTTACTCACAGTTAGTAGATCTAAAGAAGACCCTGGAGAAGGACCATCTCTACACAACAAGAAACTGGAGGGAAGTGGAATAGATGATAATCCTTTTACAGTAGAAAATGTATGGGAAGAGCTAAAGAATCTGAAAGTGGACAAAGCCATGGGGCCTGATGGGATTCATCCAAGGATACTGAGGGAGCTCAGAGATGTACTGGCGGGTCCACTGTGTGACCTGTTCAATAGATCCCTAGAAACGGGAGTGGTGCCGAGAGATTGGAGAAGAGCGGTGGTGGTCCCGCTTCACAAGAGTGGGAGCAGAGAGGAGGCTGGTAACTACAGACCAGTTAGCCTCACTTTGGTGGTGGGAAAAGTAATGGAATCACTGCTGAAAGAGAGAATAGTGAAATATCTACAGTCCGGAGAATTGATGGACCAGAGGCAACCATGGATTCACCAGGGGAAGATCCTGTCAGACAAATCTGATTGACTTTTTTGACTGGGTAACCAAGGAATTGGATCGAGGAAGAGCACTCGATGTCATCTACTTGGATTTCAGCAAAGCTTTTGATACGGTTCCGCACAGGAGACTGGTGAATAAAACGAGAAGCTTAGGAGTGAGTGCCGAGGTGGTGACCTGGATTGCAAATTGGTTGACGGACAGAAGACAATGTGTGATGGTAAATGGTACTTTCTCTGATGAGAGAGCGGTTTTAAGTGGTGTACTGCAAGGATCGGTGTTGGGACCGGTCCTGTTCAATATCTTTGTGAGCGACATTGCGGACGGGATAGAAGGTAAGGTTTGTCTTTTTGCGGATGACACGCCGGAAGGAGTGGAGAGAATGAGACGGGATTTAAGGAAACTGGAAGAGTGGTCGGAGATATAGCAGCTGAGATTCAATGCCAAGAAGTGCAAAGTCATGCATATGGGGAGTGGAAATCCGAATGAACTGTATTTGATGGGGGGGAAAGGCTGATGTGCACGGAGCAGGAGAGGGACCTTGGGGTGATAGTGTCTAATGATATGAAGTCTGCGAAACAATGCAACAAGGCGATAGCAAAAGCCAGAAGAATGCTGGGCTGCATAGAGAGAGGAAAATCGAGTAAGAAAAGGGAAGTGATTATCCCCTTGTACAGGTCCTTGGTGTGGCCTCACCTGGAGTACTGTGTTCAGTTCTGGAGACCGTATCTACAAAAAGACAAAGACAAGATGGAAGCGGTACAGAGAAGGGTGACCAGGAAGGTGGAGGATCTTCATCGGATGACGTACGAGGAGAGATTGAAGAATCTAAATATGTACACCCTGGAGGAAAGGAGGAGCAGAGGTGATATGATACAGACTTTCAGATACTTGAAAGGTTTTAATGATCCAAAGACAACAACAAACCTTTTCCGTAGGAAAAAATCAGCAGAACCAGGGGTCACGATTTGAAGCTCCAGGGAGGAAGATTCAGAACCAATGTCAGGAAGTATTTCTTCACGGAGAGGGTGGTGGATGCCTGGAATGCCCTTCCGGAAGATGTGGTGAAGACCAGAACTGTGAAGGACTTCAAAGAGGCGTGGGATAAACACTGTGGATCCATAAAGTCAAGAGGCCGCCAATGAAGAATGGGTGACTCGCCAGAATGATGGCTACTGCCTGGAGACAATACCCTTATTCAATAAACATATACATGCTTACTGTGACTCCAACATCGCTCTAAGCTTCAACAGCAAGAGGAAACGTGGAAAAAAGGATTTGCACTCACAAAGAGGGGAGTAGCTGGATTGTTACGGCGGTTACTACCCCAAACCAAATAAGCCTGATACTTCACTTTCAATGCATATACAGCATAGTTCTCTGCTTCAACGGCAGGGGAGAAGAAAAAAACTGATACTTCACACATCCAGCAGAGCTCTCTGCTTCAATGGCAGGGGAGAAGAAAAAAGGGTTCGCACTCACAAAGCAGGGAGTAGCTGGCTTGTTACGGTGGTTACTACCCCAAACCAAATGTGCCTGATACTTCACTTTCGATGCATATCCAGCATGGCTCTCTGCTTCAACTTTCGATGCATATCCAGCATGGCTCTCTGCTTCAACGGCATGTTCCAATGTGACTTAATAATGCTCATCACTATACTGGCTTGTTTGCAATATTGTAGAGTGCATGTGGTCTTCTGTGAGAAAGGACGCTGTTGGTATTGTAACAATAGGGGTCTATTTGCATATAGCGCCCTCTTGTAGGCTTTCTTCACAATTGTATTCGGGTATCCACGCTGAGCAAATCTCGCCATTAAATCTGGAGCTTGTGCCTTGAATTCAGCTACTGTAGAACAAATGCGTCTTAGACGTAAAAATTGCGAAATAGGGAGTCCATTCTTCAGGCCCAAGGGGTGGTCACTCGAGTATCTAAGATAGTTGTTACGATCTATTGTCTTCCTATAGAGGGTGGTTTTTATCCTGTCCTTATCACGTTGGATCAAAATATCCAAAAATGGCCCGTTCATTCCTGCAAGATACATCCCATATGCTCCGAATATTGGAAGAAGTCTCAGATTTACCGGAAGAATTTTGGTTGGTTACCCTTGACGTGACCGCTTTATATACTAACATCCCACAACGGGAAGCATTTGAACTGTTGGAAAAAATTTTTCATTCTCGCCCCCGCCCTCACTCGGTCCCGACGGGCTTCCTGCTGAGACTTTTGGAGTTAGTAGTATTCAAAAATTTCTTTAAATTTGATGATACCATGTACCTTCAAATAAAAGGGGTGGCGATGGGGGCTACGGTTGCCCCTGACATTGCCAATCTATACATGGTGGGTTTTGAGGTCGAGAAATTGTATACATCACATTGGTTTGCAGATATTGTAATTTACAAAAGATACATAGATGACATATTTTTTATCTGGGGTGCATCTGAAGCGAAATTGCAATTGTTCCTCTCATGGATTAATACAATTGACAATAATTTACAATTTACTGCACATATAGACCGACAATCCATTTCATTTTTGGATATTTTGATCCAACGTGATAAGGACAGGATAAAAACCACCCTCTATAGGAAGACAATAGATCGTAACAACTATCTTAGATACTCGAGTGACCACCCCTTGGGCCTGAAGAATGGACTCCCTATTTCGCAATTTTTACGTCTAAGACGCATTTGTTCTACAGTAGCTGAATTCAAGGCACAAGCTCCAGATTTAATGGCGAGATTTGCTCAGCGTGGATACCCGAATACAATTGTGAAGAAAGCCTACAAGAGGGCGCTATATGCAAATAGACCCCTATTGTTACAATACCAACAGCGTCCTTTCTCACAGAAGACCACATGCACTCTACAATATTGCAAACAAGCCAGTATAGTGATGAGCATTATTAAGTCACATTGGAACATTTTGTCTTTACATTCCATCTTCCATGAGGGACCAAGATTCGCATTTTTCAGGGGTCAGAATATTAGAGACATGGTGGTAAAATCCACCTTTACATCTACTAATATACCCCTGCCAACCGGTGGTCACCGAGAGTGTGGCCACTGTGATATGTGCAGTCTGGCTTGGAAAGGCAATCAGTGGAAAGTACCAAATTCAGACAGGGTCCTGAAATTGAACACACTCACAGATTGCGATTCTGAGAAAGTCATATACGCGATACAGTGTCCATGTAATTTGTTATACATTGGCCGTACAAAACGGAAGATCCGAACTAGGCTCATTGAGCATAGAAGTTGTATCAAGACGGGAAAAATTACGGCACCATTGGTACAACACTGCATCAATGCCCAACATAAGTTTGTTGATTTGAAGTGGCTAGTTGTGGAACAGGTGTATTGTGGCCCACGTGGTGGTGACATTCAAGCCCGTTTAAACATGCGGGAACAGTTCTGGATCCACTGGCTCAATACAATAGACCCAGTGGGTTTGAATGAAAAGATAAATTGGTATTCTTTGATCTAGATCCTGCTGTTTCTCCCACACTGGTATGCTTGTGTCTTATGGAATACATTGAACTCTATGCTTGCGCTCTTCTTTAAGAATATTGCATGAAGAGAGTCTGTTTTCAAGCTTCTGAATGTGGGATCACTATTTATAACAGTACGCTACAATTTAAAATTCAATAGTTTTCAGGAATCTCTGATTATTTGATTGATATTGATTCCCTTGGACTCTTCTACCCGGTACGTCATAAACGGACGTGATAGAGGACTCCTTCTTTTTGGGCAGCCCTGTATCTCAAGTTATGTTAGACGCAGACGGTGAAGCCTTAAAATGCTCATTTGGATATACAAATAGATGCTCTTCTGAGCACTGTGAAATCGTGGTTTTAAACGATAACACTGTTTGGAGACGATACGGACGCCCAAGGGACTTCCGACGTGAAGGAAAACTGTGTATGATGACGTCAGTTCCGGTCCAGGATATATAAGTTTCACTTCAATGGGACGCCATTTAAAATACAAGGGCGGCGAGACTCGGCCGCCGAAAAATGAAGACAGCTCTAAAAAAAAAGCCAAAAAATTGAGAGAATGAAGGAGGCAAATCGCGGTTTGAAGCTGGGTAATTCGTGAAGTTTCAGATACAGAAGGATATCCCCCTGAGGCAGAACTTTGGGTTCGAAACACGCGCGTGTCGGGGAGAGGGACACCAGCCAAAATTTGGCAACAACAGATGAGTATTGCGATTCCTCTCGTATCGTTTGACACCTTTGTGCTATGTACAGCGGTGATTTAATGCCCATCATCGATCATTTTGCTTGACATTTTAAAAAAAAGAAAAAATTACAAAAAAGTTAAAAACGTTATAATTAAAGCAAGGTGGCCCTATACCTAATTAGGAGTCTGTATGATGGTGACAGACCCTTAGAGTGAGGGGCCTACATATATTTGGCAATATTGATTTATATGAATCAATTACCAGTGTTACAATTGTGTTTGGTAATGTAATAGTTATCCATCTAAATGGCTTACCTGGATATATTCAGCCCTTATCCATCTACATGTAGCCAGATAACTTTAAGTATGTATATTCAGCTAACTGTAGCTGAATAACTTGTCCTCTAAATGGTCTATTGAATATTTGACTCAACATAGATTCATATATAGGAATCTATAATAGAAGCTTTACAGCCAAAAAAGTAACAGAACTCCAGATCAGGTGTAGCTTTAGAAACAGCAAAAATGTGCACGTTACTTTTGCAAAATCAAATATGATCAGCTATTAGTTTAGTAGATTTATCAGTTGCCTTGAAATGTCATAAGTTATTACATTTCCCAAAAGCTTACTAAAATATCCTACTGTTGTATACTTTCATGTTTTCCATTTTTATTTCATATATTGAAACAAAATATAAGGTAGATTTCTCTCCTGCAATAAAATGTAATCCCGCAGGACTTTCCATCTGGTTTGGTACTTAGCCCTTCCACTTTAAAGTGATAGTTATTAGCCAAGGATAGATGGAGGGGGATGCATTGCAGTTTCTAGATGATTTATTTCAGTAGATTACCACAAAAAGTCAAATTACTGCTTTAAAAAAGCTTGAGTCATGTTTATGTGCAACTAAAGACTAGAAGACAAGTCTCTGGAGAGTAACATTAAATGCATTAAATACTCAGCTTTGACTGGCAAATAAAATCTACCTAAAGTAAAGTTAAAAGGAAAAATAAGCAAGCATAGAAACCTGAAGACATAGAATATTATAGCATATGGTATGCCCCTTGTCCTTCCTTTTCTAATAGAGTAGACCGTACTGGATATCCAGCTTTATCTTCACTTCCACATAGGGATCCTCTGCGTTTATCCCATGCTTTCTTGACTTTTATTACTGTTTTAACCTTTACCCCTTCCAAAACCACTAGTTAGCTATTCCATGTTTTCACCACCCTTTCTGTGAAAAAGTAATTTCTTTATGTTAGGCTTGCCTCTGCCACCTTGGAGCTGCAAATCATGGCCTCTTTTTTAAGATCTTCCATTTCATTGAAAATGTTTGCTTCTTGTGCATTATTTTTACTTTTGAAGTATCTGAATGTCTTAGTTATTTATCATTTATTTTACTTGAGGTGAGTTACAATATAAAATTAAAAAATGAATAAGGAACAGATACACATTCCTTCAATAAACAGAGCATTTTACAATTATAAAACAACATCCCAATCTATGACAACAGAACGGGGGGGGTTGCAGTTTGGATTATACCAATAGTATAATGTGTATATACACTTAATTCCTCCAAATTTCATCAAGTATACATGTAAAATAATAGGCCAACCCCATCATAGATTGATATTTGCTACAATAATCAAAACAAAGAAATAAGGAATCCCTATATTTAAAATAACCCTTTCTATATTAGGACAGGGCACCAGGCAGGGGTGTCCTTTATCTCCCCTGCTTTTCGTGTTGGGACTAGAGCCTCTTGCTATCAAGCTTGGTAGTTTTCTCTCTTTTCAAGGGATTCGGGATAAGTGCAAAGAAATGAAACTGAGCATGTTTGCATATGACCTCCTGCTTTTCATTGGCAATCTGCAAATTTGTCTCCAGGAGATTATTGGTACGATTACTGATTTTGGGAGATTTTCTGGGTTGCAGATTAATTATGATAAGTCTGAGGCATGTCCCTTGCACGCTGCTATGATAGATAGATGGGAGGTTTATTTTCCATTGCAGTGGGCTAAGGACCAGTTTCAGTATTTAGGGATTTGCCTGACTCACACTGCAGAGGAACTGTATGATC
Source organism: Rhinatrema bivittatum (assembly GCF_901001135.1). Taxonomy (NCBI): domain Eukaryota; kingdom Metazoa; phylum Chordata; class Amphibia; order Gymnophiona; family Rhinatrematidae; genus Rhinatrema; species Rhinatrema bivittatum. The sequence goes on from NC_042615.1 coordinate 597,862,329, forward strand.
TCAATTTTGGCATGGTTTTTGATACAATAAAATCCCTTCTTCAACGGAGGAAATCCCTGCCTTTGCCCTTGCTGGGGAGGAGTGATTTGGTCAATATGGTAGTTCTCCCCAAGGTATTGTACCCTTTGAAAATGCTGCCATTGTAGATTGATAATAACAAGGTACGGAAGTTCCAGTCACTTTTAGGTTTGTTTGGAATAACAGAAGGGCGCAGATCTGTTATGGTATGTTGAGAGTGGACAAGAAGAAAGGTGGGATAGGTCTGTTGGATTAACAGTCTACAATGCAGCCTGTCTTCTCTGCCTACTGTAGGAATGGGTTTCAGGCAAATGGAAGTTTGATGTGGAAGGGTTGTTGGACAATTGGACCTATCCTTATTTGCCAATTAATTTGGGTTCATGCACAGCAGAGTGCTCTTAATTCTTTAGGGGTCTCTGCCTTCTGATTGACAGCTGTCCAGAAAGCGTGGGGGTGGTGGCATGGCCTCCTGGGTCAGGATGTTCGGGTGTCGCCTTTCATTACATTGTTGGGAAATCCAGAGTTTTTGCCTGGGATCCAGTGTGCTGTGCTTCAAGATTGGGCTAGTAAGGGGTTACGAAATTTGACGTCTTTAGTAGACCAAGTTACTCCCTGTTGGTTATCTTTTCAGCAGTTATAGTCTGAATAGGCGTTGCCAATAGTCATTTCTTGGCGATTTCGCAGGCCCCCCACTATTGTGTTAGTGTTTGTGCTGGAGAACTGTCTCAGGTCATTCTTACAGATGAGGAGGACAGTTTTCTTGATACTGAGCCTAAGTTTAACAAAATTTCAATTTGGGCCTCTCATTTAAAAGAACTCCCGCTCTCTTCCCACATGGAATGTTTGTCGGTGAAGTGGAGTGAAGATTTGGGGGAACAGACTGATATGGATGCTATGAGCTCGGCTTTTATAGAAACATAAAAACATAGAAATGACGGCAGAAGAAGACCAAACGGCCCATCCAGTCTGCCCAGCAAGCTGGTTCACAAATTTCTCCTGGCTGCAGATGTGACCAATCCAATTTAAATTGCTGCACAGAGTGTATATTGCCAGGGCTTTCTGAATAAAAATGAGGATCTGGGTATCTGACTCATGTATCAAATGCAACACCCATATTGGGACTCTGTCACATGTTCACTGGTTGCGTTAAGCTTCAAGGGTTCTGGGATGAGGCCTCTGACTTCCTGGATGAGCTTCTGGGGAGTGGAGTTCCTTGGTCCAGGCAGTTAATATACTTGCATATTATGGACTGGAGTTTTCGGCTCCCACAGGGGGGTATGGGGTTCCTGGCACCGGCACTGTGGCTTGCTAAAAAATCCTGTGTTATGCTAGAAAACAAGAGATGGCCCTGAGTTTTCGCAGTAGATTGCACAGATGCAGAGTACTGCGCAAGTTGAGAAATTGTGACAGAAAGGTTAGCTCCCAAAAAGGGCTTTTACAGTTCTCAAAGGCTATTTTTTGCTGTGGGGAAAAGTTTTAAGGAAATGAAAAGTGGGCTATCTCCTAGAATCCACTCAGGGTGAGCTTTGTTCTGCTTCCCAATCTCTGATGGTGGAGTGAGTGGGTGAATGGGGTATGCTTGTGCGTGTGTATGTGGTGGGGATTCTGTTCTTATTGTAAAATGATGCTTGAGCCTAAGGTTGTTATTTCTTGGGAAATTCTCCTGTGTCGTGCTTCAATGACCAGATTTACTATGTATTACATTTGGTTGTTTGCTTGTTTTTTGGCTCAAATAAACAGATTAAAAAGAAAAAAACCTTTCTATACTGAGCAAAATAATGTGTTAAAAGATGCAGATATCCTCACACCCAAGTTTGTGGTTCCATCTAGAAGCAGAAAGAATATAACCATATTCCACTTTTCTACATAGAGCAAGATAGTGCCTAATATGTGTGCTTTTGTTCCCTGCATGTGTAGTCACTAACACTTAAGAAAACAAATGTTTTCTCCAAAAGTAGGCATTTACAGGCCTAAAACTCATATCAAGTGGTTAGATAAAACAAAGCAGATCATAAAATATTCAAATATTCTCCTAATGCAAACTGCAGGATAATTAACCTAGGAAAAGTAAGCTAGTCAAACTTGGAGGAAGAACTCACTCTTCTGGGTGTTATTAAGCTTCAATAGCTCCCAGGCCAAAATCTCATGTTAAATTTTAAAAAATTCAAAATCTAACTGCAATTCTTACCAACTGTCTGTCAAGAATAGAATTTGAAGAACAGTCAGGGATGTGCATTCATTTGAAACAAATGGGTAAAATACAATAAATGAGACCATTTTTGTTTCATCTGTTGACCTCAGAAATGAATTAAAGTGTCTACGAATTTAAACAAAAACTTTTGTTTTATTTGTTTATGTTTCCCTTTCAAAAATATGGCACATTGAAAAGCACTGTAGTAAGAAAGCTGCAAGGTAAATATAGCAAACAACCATTGTTCCAGTCCATATTGCAGATAGGCTGGAGCCCAGGTGGAAGAAGTAGGCAAGTAAATAGGATGGCAGACCAATAAATTAATCTATAACTGCCATCTGACAGGTCACTGAAAGGTCTGAGCATGTGCAACGGAATTCCATTTTCTATTGTGGATTTTGGAGAGGAAGCTTGTGTTTTCAGAAGCTCTCAAAGTAAAAGAAAAGTGTTAAAAATGAAGAAGAGTGAAGAATTTTGGCATTGGCAAAGGGCTTTATCTGATCTTCACTGCTTTATTTATTTATTTTATTTATTATTTAGTGCTCTCACTCATTGTGAGAGAGATAGAGGCATTGCTTTCTTTCTGTTTGTTTTTTTTTTTTTTGATAACGTAGGATTGGAGATATAGAAGCAGTGCTAATAAACACTGGGGCCAATATTCAAAGCTGGCCGAATATAACTTATTTGGCTATGTTACATGGTATATTCATAGGCACAGCTAAACTGCTGAATATGCAAGTATGTGTCCATTCTTAGCCATATAAGTTATAACCGGCTAAGTTTAAACCTGTTCTATGGCTTGTCTAAACTTAGCCGCATAACTGAAAGTTGTATGACTCGATCCACCCACTACACATCCACAAATTGTGTGGCTAATTTTTTAGATGTATTAGTGACTTATGTGGCTAAATGGCAGCTACTGAATGTATATAAATCACAAATAGAGAGATAACACATATAATTCAATGTGTAAACATTTATTCATTTCATCGCACAAATTCCTCACCTAAACATAATTAAAACTGAACTAACACATTCATCCACACTCACATCCATAAAAACCATCTATATTGCACAATCAATTCAATGAAATCTTCTCATATAATAATTACAAACAATTAATATAATTACAAAACTTCATAACAGATGTATGGATTTCCACTGCATTTCAACATTAAATGTTTCTTTTTATCCCCAAATATTATGACCATATCCTTCTTCTCCTTATCTCTCTATTTGTGATTTATGTACTATACTATTAGAGAGTGTTGGGAATTGAGTACCCTCTGTGATATTCACCTTATAGCTACTGAATGTAGGCATATAACCTACTTACTCAGTTAAATAGCACTAAATGCACTTTGGGGTAGATTTTTAAACACGCACACAGGCATCCAAGTGCGCGCAGTTCCCAGTGGGGGGGATTTTATAAAAACAAATATGTGGTGATGCGATCAGGCCATTCAAATTAAGGAGTGAACTGTCTCCTCCCTGACCCCTAACACCCCCAACTAACCACTTTTGTTTTGTTTTTTAACTTAACCGCTCCATGGAGTAAGTCACGTGCCAACACATACTTCACTGGGACAGTGGAAAATGGCACTGTACCAGCCAGCTCCTGGGCCTCCCCTTTTTAAAGACCTGGCACTTCTGCGCATACTGTGAAATATGCACATGGCTGAGCTGTTTTAAAAATGCACTTGATGTGCACTCGGTCCAGTCATACGTGCATCCCCCCATTTTGGCACATATGCTGGGCTTTAAAAATCCACCAGTTTGAGTATTGACGTCCCTGATATTTTCTATTTGTCTATCTATCTGACTCTGCACTGTGTGCGCTGCAGTGGTTATCTGCAGACAGACCGAAGTGCAGCTTTGCCAGTTTTCTCAGTTTATTCTCACTAACAGTTCTTTTTGTGAGTACCAAAGGAAGTCTGTCAGCAGTGCACAGACATACACTGTATGGGCCAGATCTTAAAATCTATGCGCAGGCGTAGATTTGTTCACGCAACCTGGCGCTAACAAATCTATGCCTGATTTTATAACATGAGCGCGCTGCCACGCGCATGTTATAAAATCCTGGCTCGGCGCACGCAAGGGGGTGAACACATTTGCATCTTGCATGCGCCAAGCCCGAGGGGAGCCTCGATGGCTTTCCCCATTCCCTCCGAGGCCGCTCCCTTTGGTATATCGCTTAGACCTATTGTAGCATTAAGCAATTAAGAATTTTTTATAAATATAAATTATAAATATAAATGTAAATCACCTGTTTCTCTCACTCACGTTTTGGAGAAGGGGCAAAAGATAGAATTATCTGAGGATGATATTAGCGGGACAGGGGCATAAAAAGGACAGCAGAAATGTAACACCAAAAACCATCAGTAAGCTCCTCCATGATTTCTGCTTCTGAGGTAATGGAGGCAGTATTTTCAAGAATTGATTCTGATGAAGCATCATATCTAGGATTCCCCAAATCAGAAGATATTGAAGAGCTAGTAGTCAAAGAGAATTTGGGAGCTTTAGTCAGTAACATTTTATCATCCAGTGAGGTGGTGGGGGAGGTAGATGATACTGACGGTGTTAACAGCAACAACAAGAAAGAGCACACAGTAGAGTTAAAGAGTATGAAAGATACCCCTTGTCTTTTACCTTATGTTCAACCCGAAACCTTAATTCCAGTGTCAGCAGCAGCTGCAGCAACCCCTAAGAATGCAGAGAGGAGAATGCACAAGAAATCCCTGGTCTGGAGGCGCCTAAAAGTGTGGGAGAACCCATGTTTTGTTCAGTATATTCACTGCAGTAAGGCTATCAGTTGCGAGGAGGGACTGGACATCTGACAAATGCTGGTATGCAGATGGCTCGTTAATCTTGATTCAGGATAAGGGACACGAGAAAAACACCATCTGATAGCATTGGCATCAGGGGAGAGTGGTAGTACTAGCCTGGGAAATCATTCTGCTACTCAAAGCAGAAGCTGTAGCAAAGAGGTTGAAAATGGGAAGACTCTTCGCCAAGCTTATACCACTATACCTTCCACCAGTCAGGTGACAGGCCAGCATCAAGCCACCATAGAGGAAATGGGATGATGTTCTGCATCACTGTCCCAGAGTAAGAGGCAGGTAGCTTCCAAAGTAGTGATTAGGTACATTGGGGAAATGATTTCCTGGATGATAAGCCTTCAGATAGTGGAGAACCTGGGCTTAAGTGCCTGCTGCATCTCTTAGTCCCCAATTACAAAGTGCCTTCCAGGACTACATGTATTCACCCTGTACAATCAGTGCCATAGTCTCATGCAGGTGCAGTTGGCTAAAGTAGAGGGGAGTACCATATGTTTCACCAGTGACACCTGGACCAATGCGAACACAATGGACACCTACTACACTGTGATGGAACGCTGGTGGGAGCTGGCCAAGGCAGGGGCAGGCAGCAGCTACAATGGGGACTGAGCATCAGGTAGAGGTGGATCACACATTCAAGTGATGGATAACAATATTCTAACAGCCATAAGAAAAATGCTGGAGGGCAACTAACCCAGAAAAGCAGGTATATTTCTATTTATGCAGGGGTTTTATTTGACAGACAGTAGAAACAATGTGATAAGGGCAGTGGAAGAGGGGATCTGTTACTTTGCATACTTACTGCACCTGACCAAAGGACCATAACATTTCAGTGCTGAATAACATAATAGAGAGGCGCAGGAAAATAGTGGGGCATTTTCATTATAAAATGAAGGGTGGAAAGCTTCTCTAAAAGAAGCAGGAAAAATGTAGAATGCCTCATAAGAAACTGTTTAAAAATGTTGGCACCTAGTGGAATATCACCTATCTGATTCTGCAGTTAGTGGAGCAGCAGACATCTTTTCATGACTTATTTCCGAAAACTGTGACAGCTTTTGTGTATATGATGATGAGATATAGCGAGCAGTTTGATATGATGTCATCATCCCAAAAAGGCTGATATGATCTCATTATCCTGTAAACAATACAAGAACTAGTCTACCTAGCTGTAGAAACAATCTGTAGGCTGGACAATGAGGCAAAATCAGATTCTTTGACAACCTGATCAGTTAATCAGTAGACAGTAGCACAATCACTTCATTTTCTTGTAGCAGACACCCTGTCTGATATGACACAAGGAAGAATGATTGGCTTGATGGGATCAAGGGAGGATCTGAATAGTTTGCTTTGTGATTTGGGGTGGGGAAGGAGAATGAAGTAGTCAAGGGACACATGCATTAGGAATCATATAAATATTACACAATCAGTGCTGTCCTGCGGTGCGCTCAGAAGGAAAACAGTAAAGGAAATCAGTCTGGCCAATTGATCCTGGTAATTCTATAAATGTAATACTTTGTCACTGTTCCTCGGTGTCTAGGTCTTAAGTGAGTTGCCCAAGGAATATACACTGGTTCTATTCTGTGGTCTTTAAAAGTTATATAAATATTATAGCTACATTTGGTTACAGAAACAGAGACAGGTATGCATTGTCCCCTGGGGCATCATGACTGGGTAGTGATGAGGTATCTGATACAAATCCTGAAGCCCTTCTAGAATGCCATGGAGGATCTGAGTTCCAGAAGTGTCACTGTGGACAGAGTCATCCCCATAGTAAATATTTTGGAGTTAAAATTAGAGAGTTTCCATGAGCATGAAGAAATGGAAGCAGAGGTGTTGTGGACTCCTTGAAGCAGCAGCTGCAAGAGAGACTGAAACTTCTGGCAAAAAACAATACTTACATGCTAGCCACTGTTTTTAATCCATGGACAAAGGGGAGTCTCACCCTCCAGCCCCAGCATCTCACTCACATGAAAGATATAATGGTGGCTAGCATTTGTGAACAAGAGCATCGGAGGGAAAGATGTAGTAGGGATTTAGCCCATGAAATACTGGTCACCCCAGAGAGTAGTGCAAGAATGACCAGCACACTTTCAGCTACCACTTCCTCTCCCACCTCAATATGCTACAGCCATGTTGCATCCACAGATTATATCCCCTGATTCAAGCCATACCTAAGGCAGCTGGCAACAAAGACCTCATCCCATCCCAGCAAAGAAAACCCCAACTGAAATTTCTGTGTCAGGCTATCTGACAGACCTCTTCGAAGGCATGGCTACTGATCCATTGGCATATTCAGCATACAAGTCAATGGTCTGGCCAGACCTAGTCAGCATGGCTTAACATTTTCTTTCCTACCCACCAACCAGCATGCCCAGTGAACGTATCTTTTCAATGGCAAGGAACATCATGAAACCTCATTGTTCAAAGCTGGTGTCAGAACTGACAGAAAAGTTGGTCTTTGTGAAAATTAATATGATTTTGCTGGGATTTCCAGAATTTCCATGTGAATGGCAAGATTGCTTAAAACATTTTGGGGGTCCTGCTGTCACTCTCTATCTGCCATGTCCCTGAAACTACACTTTGGGGATTTTGATGCTGAACTGCCTACTGCCATGCCCTTGACACTACCACTCAGTCTTGCTGTTATACTCTAGTCTATACATCTGCTTTGCTGTCACATTGCCTTGCTATCCTGCTCTTGACACCACATCTTGGGAGTATTGCTGCCGTTATGTCTTGCTGCTATAACCCTTATACTACACTTTGAGGGTCTTGCTGTAAGGATGTTTTCAGAGGATTCTCTGTGAAGCAAGACTAGTTTGTTGGCAGTGAAGAAAGAGAAAGATGATAACAGCACAAGACAAAACTGATGAAATGCTAATGTGTTCTAAAAGTTAGTCAATATGTCAAAGGTCAGCATTAACGGGCGGATTTTAAAAGCCCTGCTAGCGTATATCCGGGCGGATTTACGCGAGCAGGGCCCTCACGCGCCGGTGCGTCTATTTTTCATAGGCCGCCGGCGCACGCAGAGCCCCGGGACGCACGTAAGTCCTGGGGTTTTTTGGAAGGGGGCGTGTCGGGGGCGGGGCCGAATGACGCGGCATTTCGGGGGCGGGACAGGGGGGCATGGCGCTGGCCTGGGGGCGTGGTCCAGGCCTCCGGACCAGCCCCAGGGTCGGATGACAGCGCGCCAGCAGTCCGCTGGTGCGCGTAGATTTACGTCTGTTTCTAGCAGGCGTAAATCTAGGGAGAAAGGTAAGGGGGGGATTTAGATAGGGCCGGGGGGGGTGGGTTATGTAGGGGAAGGGAGGGGAAGGGGAGGGGAGGGCGAAAGAAAGTTCCCTCCGAGGCCGCTCCGATTTCGGAGCGGCCTCGGAGGGAACGGAGCGGTTTCGGAGGGAACGGAGGCAGGCTGCACGGCTCGGCGCACGCAGGCTGCCCAAAATCGGCAGCCTTGCGCGCGCTGATCCAGGAATTTATAAGATATGCCCGGCAGGGTCAGCTGCTGACAGATATTGAAATATTGAGCAGATTTGATTGGGTAAACCTAGGCATACCCCAGGCACACAAAACAGTTGGTTCCCTGAGCAGTGCTTGGCCTAGTAAATAATTTTCCTCTTTGGTGCAGGGAAGATCTCAGTTTAGTAATAATGACATGAACCTCAGGATTAAAGCCCCTGGGAAGATTCACCTTTTTGAGACAGGCGAAATATAAAGTTTCTCAGAATAGTAAAGGTGTTAGTGTTTTTGGATGTCCAAAAACACTAAGACCAATCCAGAGTTTTTGGAGTGGAGGAGTAGCCTAGTGGTGAGAGCAGTGGGCTATAAACCAAGAAACCAAGGTTTGAGTCCCACTGTCACTCCTTGTGACCTTGGGCAAGTCACTTTACCCTCCATTGCCTCAGGTACAACTTAGGCCTAGATTTACAAAAACACCATGGTGGCATGAATCCTGCAGTAGTGGGGGGGGGTGGGGGGCGGCAGTCCTGTGATAGCTGGCAGTGATTGCACCTCTGTGGTGCAATTGCTGCCAGTGTCGTGCTGAATAACTACACCTTAAAAGGTATAGTTATTTGGCATGAAACTGGCAGCAATAAAGAAGCATACCTTTCGCTGTTGGTGAAGTCTTCATGCCGTCTGCTGCCCTGACTCCTCCTCTTCCGGGGCTGACTCCACCCTGATCTTAGTATCACGTAGAGATGAGCTTTGTTTTTCTGGGTCAGGTTTCGGTTCGAGCACTTCATGGGAAAACCCACTTTCCCACTGATCGTTTTTTACCAAAAACGAAACTGGAACCTTAAACCGGAAAAACGAATAAAAAAAAAAAAACACGAATCAGGAAAAAACCCCACCCCAACCCTTAAATTTTACTTTCTTACACGCCTCCCCCACCACCACCACCACCATCCCGATCCCTCCCCAAGACTTACTGAAAGTCCCTGGTGGTCCAGCGATGTCCCGCAAGTGATCTCTCCCTCCATGCCGTTGGGCTGTTGGGCCTGCTATGACTCAAAATGGTGCCGATAGCCTTGCCCTTACGATGTCACAGGAGTTACTGGTGCCATTGATCAGCCCTTGTCACATGGTAGGAGCACAAGGTGGCGCTGGCCGTCCACTGCTCCTACCATGTGACAGGGTCTGACCAATGGCACCGGTAGCCCCTGTGACATTGTAAGGGCAAGGCTATCGATGCCATTTTGAGTCATAGCAGGCCCAACAGCATGGAGGGACAGATCACTCGCGGGACCCCGCTGGACCACCAGGGACTTTCAGTAAGTCTTGGAGGGATCGGGATGGTGGGGGAGGGTGGGTGTAAGAAATTAAAATTTAAGGGTTGGGGTGGATTTTTTTGTTTTTTTTTTAATAAATGTGCCCCTCCCCCTGCACTAACCCGAAAAATGAATTTTCCCTGAAGCTTGGGGAAATTCTGTTTTGTTTTTCAGGTCCCCCCGAACCACAACAAATTAGGCAATTTCAACGAAATTGCCTAATTTGTAATAAACAAATGCACATCTCTATTATTGCGTGCAATCCACATAGAAAATGACCCCCTTAGATTGTAAACTCTCTGGGGATAGGAAAATACCTACAGTACCTGAATATAATCCACTTTAAAGTACTGAAAAAAGTGCAAAAAGCAGAATATAAATAAAATGTCCAGCATGCTTGAGGCTAATTGCTGCTTGTTTTCTGTTTTGCCAGGATGTACAATAACTTTAAATCTTGGGTAATTCATGAGTGGGCCAATTTTATGTTTAATTGACTTTTGAAGTCTTGAGTTTTCCTCCCATAAGCTCTGGGAGATCAGAGTAATCATGGCTTCCGTTATGCACAGAACGGAAGGTTCTCCTCATGGAATCTTGCTCATTATAATACAGAATTACTAGATTTACATTTCTGTCCTTGTTGGCTTGAGGAGCTCACTTTTATGTGTCTTTCTTGCCTTCCTTTCTTTTTCATATGTACCGTGAATGCCAATACTACCTAATCTGTGCCTGCAGTGCCTGAGATGCTTAGTAGGAAAAGAATAATGATTGTGCAGCCTCAAAATTTGTGTTCCTTTTTTTTTTTTCTTCATTTCTGGATATTGTTTCTCTCCCAGGTTTTGTTTTGTTAGTTTATTTTGATTCTGCTTCTTTACCGAGTGCACATAAACCGTATTTTAAAAAGGGATCACATACATGTGTATATAGATGTATTCACGCTCCTTTGCATGCGCAGAATAGAGGTGTGTTGGGGGAGGTGTTGTGGTGTAGCTAAGGAAATATGCGTAATGACATATTTTAAAAGCAATATATGTGCACATGTATATACACTTACGTGTGTATATTTCCTACAGCTTATTTACACAACCATGTGCTAACTTTCGCTTTGCATTTCCACTTGGAATTTGATGGCTTGGCTTCTCCGGGTGTTGGATGGGGGTGCAGGCCATAGAGTGTGAGGGAGTGTATCAGGGGCAGACTGGGACCTACTGGCAACTACGAGGAAAGTGTGGATCATACAGGGGGTATCAAGGACAGACTGAGAGGAGGGGGTTGCACACAGCATTCCTTGAAAGGACAGGCTGGAGGTTAGAAGAACAGATTGGGGGGGATACAGGGACATAAAGGTTTATAAAGAGGGAGTGCTACTATGTGTTCCTGCATCATGCAGGGGTTAGCTGGACAGTATTGGAGATTCTCTTTTCCAGATGACTCTACTGGCCCTATGAGTACTCAGGTCTATGTCGCTGAGGAAGGGGGGAGAGAGCAGAGGATGAGGAGGAGGAAGTATCACTTACACAGGGTATATGAGGAGGAAGTATCACTTACACAGGGTATATGAGGAGGAAGTATCACTTACACAGGACACTGTTTATGACCCCTCAGAGAAGCAAGTAATGCATGGGTTCAGGTTCATCAAGGAAATTACACTGTACCTATGCCAGTAGTTAGATGGGTGGATCTGGAACCTACTGCCAAAAGGGTCCATACTTTGCCAGCACACATCAAAGTCACAACTACCCCTGCGATTTTTGCAACTGGTACCTTCCAAACACCTCTAGGTGTCATGGCTGGAATCAGTCAGTCTGCCACCTCTAGGGGTAGGAAGAAGTAAATATTTTGTTTCATTTTGTTTGGGAGGGGGGTCCTTAAGAATTGTGTTCCATTTAATATTTATTTCATGTATTTGGTTAAAAAAACCAAAATAAACATTTAACAACCCCGAAAAACAATAACAACAAAAACGGGCCTCCCAAGGCCTCCTGTCCTGCACCCAATCCTCCCACCTGAAAATAATAGGGAGGATCATCTTGGTGGGGGTGTGGTGCTTTATGTCTGGGGGCATAGAGTCCATACAAAAGACTAAATGCACAATAGAATCAATCTATATAGGTAGAAATCCCATGTGTGTTGGGTAAGATAATAGTGATAGGAGTATACTACCGTCCACCTGGCCAATTTGATGAGACGGATAATGAAATGCTAAGAGAAAACAGGGAAGCTAATCAATTTGGCAGAGCAGTAATAATGGGATATTTCAATTACCAAAAGTATATCAGAGCAGACTGCACTTTAAGATAATCTCACATCAAACGAAAAGTGCAGGGAGAGGGTCAATCCTGACAAAAGACTCCAAATGGATTTCAAAGTTGATAAAGATTTTTATTCATTTATGAGGCAACTCCACTGATTCAAATCCCAAGCAATGCTTTACGGCGTCCCCCGACACGGTCCCGTGTTTCGCCTAGGGCTGCATCGGGAGGGTAACACCAACAGGGTTTCTCAATAGGAAGGCTAAAACAAATTGAACAAAATGTCAGGATGCTATATAGGACTTACGCCGATTAAAAATACAAACAATAATCATTCACCATAACTCTTACCTGACAGCTTGGTTTTCTGAATTCTGACAGGGAGCGCACTAACCCTAGACGCTGTCAGGTATTTCAAGGATAGCGGTGGCGCCAAAATCACAGGTGAACCAATGACGTGGGAAAATTATCCCCGTTCATTGGTTCCCGTTCCTGTGAGGTGCCCTAGCAGCATAGTATGTGACCAGTGCTTACTGTGAGAGATCTTATGTGAATAAAAACCATTCTATCTCCCGGTTAAGTCCCTTGGGGGTTACTGAATCTAAGGTAAATATCCACCGCTGTTCAATGCGTCCTAGCTGTTCTGCATAGCAGCCCCCTCGAGTAGGACGTGGGAACACTTCAATGACACTGAACTTGAGGTCAGCGAGGTTATGAGATTTGTTTACCCAGTGCTCTACCAAGGGTTCGTTCTCTCTTGCGTGCCGAATGTTAGAGCAATGCTCTATAATGCGTGTTTTAACCATTCTCGTGGTTTTGCCTACATATATTAAAGGGCACGGACACCGTGATTTGCTGTTTCTCCCACATTCTAGTTCCGATACCGCAGTCACAAACTGTATTTTGCCATTCTCCACACTTAGTCGTCAAATCACAACTATGATCCGCAAACACTGGCGTGCACTTTCCATGCAGTTGGTATTCCCTGGCCCCCTACGGTTCACGTACCGGCGGGGAAAAAATTTACGAGACAAACTTGTTCACGCAGACTTAGGGCAGCAACGGTATCCACCCAACACATTCGGACACCACCCCTGTGGCCATTGTACAGTCTGTTCATACACACAATCTACCACTTCATTCATTCATCCAACATCTCACAGAGTTTTTCCACTTCGTTCTTACTCTGACTGCACCACCTCAGGAGTCATTTACGTGATCATGTGTCCGTGCCCTTTAATATATGTAGGCAAAACCACGAGAATGGTTAAAACACGCATTATAGAGCATTGCTCTAACATTCGGCACGCAAGAGAGAACGAACCCTTGGTAGAGCACTGGGTAAACAAATCTCATAACCTCGCTGACCTCAAGTTCAGTGTCATTGAAGTGTTCCCACGTCCTACTCGAGGGGGCTGCTATGCAGAACAGCTAGGACGCATTGAACAGCGGTGGATATTTACCTTAGATTCAGTAACCCCCAAGGGACTTAACCGGGAGATAGAATGGTTTTTATTCACGTAAGATCTCTCACAGTAAGTTCAGGTCACATACTATGCTGCTAGGGCACCTCACAGGAACGGGAACCAATGAATGGGGATAATTTTCCCACGTCATTGGTTCACCTGTGATTTTGGCGCCACCGCTATCCTTGAAATACCTGACAGCGTCTAGGGTTAGTGCGCTCCCTGTCAGAATTCAGAAAACCAAGCTGTCAGGTAAGAGTTATGGTGAATGATTATTGTTTGTATTTTTAATCGGCGTAAGTCCTATATAGCATCCTGACATTTTGTTCAATTTGTTTTAGCCTTCCTATTGAGAAACCCTGTTGGTGTTACCCTCCCGATGCAGCCCTAGGCGAAACACGGGACCGTGTCGGGGGACGCCGTAAAGCATTGCTTGGGATTTGAATCAGTGGAGTTGCCTCATAAATGAATAAAAATCTTTATCAACTTTGAAATCCATTTGGAGTCTTTTGTCAGGATTGACCCTCTCCCTGCACTTTTCGTTTGATGTGATATTTCAATTACCCCAATATTATCTGGGTAAATGTAATTATTTATTTATTATATTTATAGACCGTCATTCTGTAACCAGTCATAACGGTTTACAAGAAAAATAATATGAAAAAAGTATCAAAATCAATAGAATCATAAAATTACATTAAAAATAAGAGATAACAGAAATTAAACCAGCACAATAATTACAATAAAACAGTAGTACATTTCCTAAATAAAAGAGACAAATATAGAAAAGAAAAGTGAAAAAAAGAAAAATAGAAGCCTCAATCCTTCATAATTTTCCAATTCATTCTTAACACCTTAACATTAACCAAATTCCAATAGCTTGCCTAATTTAAGTTAAATCAGTGCTCTCATACACCTGTTTAAACAGCCAGGTTTTGAAGTTTTTCTTAAAACCCAAAACGTTTCTTTGCAACCTTAGTTCACAGGGCAGAGAGTTCCACAGTTTGGGTCCAGCAATTGATATAGCTCTCTCCCTAACTTCGCTTCAATGTGCAGTTCATACCAATGGAATACTTAAAAGACCCTTATTCGCAGATCTCAAATTTCATTGAGGGGTGTAAAGAGGCATTCAACCATTCTGTTTTATCATTATTGATGGATTAATATAATAGGCAGAGGACTTTGAAGTAAATTCTGAATTTTACAGGTAACCAATGTAGAGCCTTTAGAGTTGGAGTGATTTGATCAAATTTTCTGCTGCCTGTCAGGGCCCTGCTGTAGTATTTTGTAATAACTGTAATGGTCTTATTGTGCTTGCAGGCAAACCAAATAAGTAAGCATTACAGTAATCCAGATTGGAGAATATCAATTCTTGAAATACTGAGCGAAAGTCTTCATAATTAAGGAGAGGTTTTAGACGCTTTAAGATATGTAATTTATTGTAGCCGTCTCTAATTTTGTGACTGATGTGCTTCTTCATATTGATATCATCATCAATTATGATACCCAGATCATGTGTATGATTAGTTAATTCTGTTTGCATAAAATCTGTTTTTAGATAAATGGACATATTTGATGATAATTTTCTGTTAACAGTATAATCTCATATGAATCAACAATTTCTGGATTGCTGAAATATAGACCTCTACCAGCTTCAAGGTATTTTGTATAGAATCTTTAATCGAAACTAAGAATTGCACGTCATCTGCGCATATATAGTGGATAATACCTAATCCAGATAGCAATTTGCATAATGTTAGCATATAAATATTAAAAAGAGTCACAGATAAGGATGACCCTTGTGGTACCCCTCAGTCCATGTTGATTTTTTCTGATAAAGAATTACCAATCTTTACCTG